>NC_057946.1:4542770-4607770 GCF_018555375.3 Anguilla rostrata | reverse complement strand
ATTTTGTTGTTTAATTAAGAGGACATGTGACCTATTTGTGTTGCAATTTTAACGGATTTCCTTGCCTGTCGATACACCGTGGAAATGAAGAATGTGTGGTGTGGAGTGTGAGTCACTTGGGGGTGTGACGGTGGCTACAGAGGTTTGTAATGAAGCCACAGCGCAGGTGGAGGTCCTGCTGAGAGAAGGACATTAACACCGACGGAGGGGCAGGTTGAACAACCCCTGAATAATGAGCGTGCCGCGGGGGTGTAAGGCGTGCGCACGCCTGGGCTGGTGATGGGAAAAGGTCTCGAATCGTCCGAACGCACAACCGCTCGCGATCCATTCTGTGCGGTACATATGCCCCGCAAGACAATTATCGTAATTCAGAACCAAAACATGATACATTCTGGTGTGTGTGTGTTTGTGTGTGAGTGTGTGTTTGTGTGCGTGTGTGTGTTTGTCTGTGTGTGTGTCTGTGTGTGTATCTGTGTCTGTGTGTGAAATCAGTGAATTGTTGGGTAGCGTTCCCCCGAGAGATCCTCAGCCTGTTTATTTTCTCAGTCGGCCTCCCGATTGGCTGACACCTGCGTGTCTCCCCGGTGACGACTGCGCTGCTAAGAATACCTGGCCATGTCGATGCCATGGTTACCGCCTCCTCCGTGGTCTCCGTGGATACGGTGATGCTGGATGACGGACAGGGAGCCCTCTCATTAGGTCGCGCCGCTGGGCACACACGGATTTAGCCGTTCCTTTTACGTCATCCTCAACTCGGGCTTTTGAAGAATTATTAAAGTAGCCATTAATTCGGGAACCGAAGGTCCCTCGCGCCTCTGCGTGTGGGTACCGGTTCCGCCGGTGCGCGGTGCGTGTTGGGAAATGATAAAAAGGTCACGGGGCTCACGTTGTCCCCGCTGTATTTTTAGATTTGTCATTTTCCATCTTCGGAAACACCTTTATCTCACAGCAGATTATTCCGTCTGTGGCACAGTCGTGGGTCCAGCTCAGGTGCTGAAGATGGGATCACGCAGCCCGCGTAGCCGAATAAGATTAGCATTACGATGAAACATTTCAATATTTTATTATCAAACAATGTGGATATAAAAATATCAATAGAAATATTTTTCATTATTTAAAAAAATAAAATAAAATACCGGACCTGCCCTGAGAATGTTTTTACGTACCAAAATTATACAGAGCACGAACGAAGAATTTTGTTTTGCATACAGATGAAAATGTTTCTTTAAAATTTGTTTGCAATATGTGTTTTTTTTTACAGAAATTGCTTGACCACATATGGCAAAAATATGAATTATTTCCGCTTTGAGAAATTGCATTTATATATGTTAAATCACTACTGGGAAGTGTGTTTATTCTATTTTCAATGCATTCCACATATTTACAAGACAATATATTGCAGTATATTCAAGTTCCTCATGGGGTGCCGGACTTTCATTGGTGTCTAAAGAGTTCAATTATTTAAAATAATGATTTTACCCCAGTTTGCCATTTATACAACGAGACATGGAATAACTGAAGTTATACTTCGGTATGAAAATAGTGTTCTTGAGTACAAACCCTGTGCTCTCTCTCTCTCTGTCTGCCTGCCTGTCTGTGTGCCTGTCTCTCTGTTGGTCCGTCCGTCCGTCGGTCCGTCCCTGCTCAGGTGGAGGCTCTGACGCACCAGAACAGAGCCACCACGGTGCACGCGGTGCGGGACTCGGAGCTGGCCAAGCTGCCAGAGGGGGCGCTCAGCTCCATCAAGAGGAGATACCCGCAGGTCAGGCCCAGCGACTGACCGAGCGCCTGAGCACCCGACCGGGGGACACTCCGTACCGCTAACCCCACACCGGGCCGCCTGCGCAGCGCTCCGCCCGCTTAACACCACGACTGTGTGTTAACGCCGCTGCCTGAACATAGAAACCCACACACACCCACCGGCGCACACTTCCGCACGTACTCATACACGCTTGTGTTTGTATGCCGGCAGGCGCACACGTATACTCATTTGTACACGTGTGCACACACATGCACTCATACACATGCACACGCATGCACTCATACACATGCACACGCATGCACTCATACACATGCACACTCATGCACTCATACACATGCACACGCATGCACTCATACACATGCACACGCATGCACTCATACACATGCACACGCATGCACTCATACACATGTACAGGCATGCACTCATACACATGCACACACATGCACACACATGCACTCATACACATGCACACACATGCACTCATACACATGCACTCATACACATGCACACACATACACTCATACACATGCACACACATGCACTCATACACATGCACACACATGCACTCATACACATGCACACGCACGCACTCATACACATGCACACGCATGCACTCATACACATGCACACGCATGCACTCATACACATGCACACACATGCACTCATACACATGCGCACGCATGCACTCATACACATGCGCACGCATGCACTCATACACATGCGCACACATGCACTCACACATGCGCACGCATGCACTCATACACATGCGCACGCATGCACTCATACACATGCACACACGTGCACTCATACACATGCACACGCATGCACTCATACACATGCACACGCACGCACTCATACACATGCACACGCATGCACTCACACATGCACACACATGCACTCATACACATGCACACGCATGCACTCATACACATGCACACGCATGCACTCATACACATGCACACGCATGCACTCATGCACATGCACACACAGGCATGCGCACATATATACTCGCGCAATCTTGTGTACTTCTACATATATGCACACTTGCACGCACGCACGCACACACACACACACACACACACACACACACACACACTGTGAAACCCTTCCTGCAGTTACGTGCTCCTGAGCTGCTGTTTCCCCTCTCTCTGTTGCTCAGGTGGTGACCAGACTCATACACCTGCTGGGGGAGAAGATCCTGCAGCAGGTTAATGGTCCTCTTACAGGTTTGTATGTGTGTGTGTGTGTGTGTGTGTACACGTGCCCTCTGTCTGAGCTGTTCTCTCTCTCTCAGCCCCTCTCCCCTCTCTCTCTCAGCCCCCCCCTCTCTCTCTCTCAGCCTCTCTCTATGTCTCTCTCTCTCTCTCTCTCTCTCTCAGCCTCTCTCTATGTCTCTCTCTCAGCCCCTCTCTCTCTCTCTCAGCCTCTCTCTATGTCTCTCTCTCCCCCAGCTCGCAGTCTGGCCCTGCACACGCCCAGCAGTAAGTGGGACACGGGTAACCCCGCCTCCAACCTGTCCACCGTCACCATCCTGCCGGTGTCCGAGGACGTGCCGCTGACCGCCTTCACCCTGGAGCTGCAGCACGCCCTGAGCGCCATCGGTGCGTGGCCCCGCCCCCCTACGCTCGGCCACGCCCCCTCACGCCGACCCCACCTCTGCTCGCTCGGACTCCGCCCCAGAGAAACAAGACTGTTACTGTACTGGCAATAATACAAATAATTACTATATATTCATACCTGATGCTCGGTATCTCACTGTTGTCCGTATTACTGTACTGCATTAATTCCCCCAGAGGGGGCAGTAGAGTCTCGAGGGACAGCGAGAGTCTGTTCTCAATCTGCCTTTGCACATCAACCGACGTTCTACGACTGCCTCACCAGATGGTCAAGTCCTGCATTCCTTCCGTCCTGCTTCTTAGCGGCTGGAGTTTCTGGCGCATATATATATATATATATACATACAGCAAAAACCATCCATCATCACTGCATTTTACTTGGCCACACCCCCAACATTAGTATTCATGTTAGTAGGCAAATGCTTCAGTGGTAGGGAAACAGAACTTTCTATTCTAAGCACACAGAGCTGTGTATATGGCGTGTCTGTATAGAATCTGTGACATCATGTCAACGCTCCCTGTTCCCTACAGGCCCCACCCTCCTCCTCACCAGTGACATCATCAAACAGCGCCTGGGATCCGCAGCACTAGACAGGTGAGTAATAAGCTGGGTGCTCGTCTGTGATCAGTGTGGAATGACGTGAGGAAGGTGCTCTTTTTGTCTCTGGTTTTGTTTTGCATGGAACACCCCCCAACACATTTCACAACCTCATATGCTCTGATTTAATTAGCTCAGTAATGGATGTAATCTGACACTTTACCCTCGTTTATTGATCAGCTCATGATTGAAAGCTGAAACCTGTTCTCGTGTCCCTGTATCAGTGGTCTCAAACTCGGTGCCATGGAGGGCCGTGTGTATGCTGGTGTTTATTCCAGCCTCAGATCTTGATTATATAATTAGTCCAATTATTTGCTGAATTAGGGATGCAGGTTTGCACATAATGGTGACCCGATGTCTATGGTGACCCGCATTGCCTAAATAAAAACTTGCTTATGTTCTGTGCTTCAGTGCAGTTAAATGCGTTCGGCTGAATGAGTAATTGGACTCAATTAAGGCAGCATTAATTGGTTGGAATGGAAGCCTGCGTACACACGGCCCTCCATGGCAACGAGTTTGAGGCCGCTGCCCTGTGTGACTCACCGTACGCGGTACACTTGACGAGCTCGTTGAGCGGAAGCAGAGACCGGCACGCTTTCCCCTCCGGTTGACAAAGTTTGCCACCCGATGTCCTGAAGTCATGTGACTCACTGTGTGCCCCGCCCCCCCTAGCGTGCACGAGTACCGGCTGTCCAGCTGGCTGGGGCAGCAGGAGGACATCCATCGCATCGTGCTCTACCAATCGGACGGCACGCTCACGCCCTGGACGCAGCGCTCCATCCGCCAGGCCGACTGCATCGTCATCGTGGGCCTGGGGGAGCAGGACCCCGCTGTGGGGGAGGTGAGGGGGGGCGGGGGGGCGAGGGGGGAGCCAGCGTGCCCCGGGGTTTCCTCTGCGTTAGCTCTTCACAGCGATGCACAGCCCATTGGCTACTACAGATGAGCTGCTTCCCAGTGCTAGCTTTCCCCCCTGTAGTACTGTCTGAGAAATAGGGTGTAATATAGTCACTAGCTCTCCTGTAGTACTGTGTGTGGCCTGTAGGGTGTAAAATAGTCACTGGCTCTCCTGTAGCACTGTGTGTGGCCTGTAGGGTGTAAAATAGTCACTGGCTCTTCTGTAGTACTCTGTGTGGCCTGTAGGGTGTAAAATAGTCACTGGCACTCCTGTAGTACTGTGTGGCCTGTAGGGTGTAAAATAGTCACTGGCACTCCTGTAGTACTGTGTGGCCTGTAGAGTGTAAAATAGTCACTGGCACTCCTGTAGTACTGTGTGGCCTGTTGTGTTTAAAATAGTCTTGAGGTTTCTTGGTGAAAATGTGTACCGTGGGGTTTAGTTTGCAAGTGTGGGGGAGTGAGAGTTTGTTCTCCTGGGAGGGATGGCGGTGTGACCTGGGATCAGGGGGGTGGGGGGGCGGAGGAGTGTTTGCACATCATATTTCCTCCAACTTAATCCGGTGTGTGTGGATTAGCGAGAGCTTAGCCTGCCTGATAATCAGACTCACACGCACAAGGGGTCCCGTTTGAGCTGGAGAGGCAGGGGCGAGGGGCCTCGACCGAACGGAAAATTACAAGGTCACGTCAGGAGAGAGGGAGGAGGGAGGCGGAGAGAGAGAGGGAGCGGGAGAAAAACAGATCGATAGAGATCGAGGGCGAGATACAGCCCGTAGCTACGACGACTGTGCCGCCGCGGCGCTGACGAATGACTCATCTGCGTTCATCTCGAAACGATTCAAACGTGTCCCTGTGCTCTTCGGCAGCGTTTACGAATGAACCCCCCGCCAATGAAAACACCTCGGATCTGAGGGAGGCAGAGTGTGTTAAAACGGAGTGGAAAAACAGGAAGAGAAAGAGGCGCTAAATAACTACCCCGGTGGGAGCGGCGAACGAGAACCCGCAATTTTCCGCTCGCCCTCTCCTCTCCTCTCCTCTCCTCTCCCGCCCTCTCTTCCTGGAGGAGGGAGAGCAGAGTCTCTCCTCTCCTCTCCTCTCCCGCCCTCTCTTCCTGGAGGAGGGAGAGCAGAGTCTCTCCTCTCCTCTCCTCTCCTCTCCCTCCCTCTCTTCCTGGAGGAGGGAGAGCAGAGTCTCTCCTCTCCTCTCCTCTCCCGCCCTCTCTTCCTGGAGGAGGGAGAGCAGAGTCTCTCCTCTCCTCTCCCGCCCTCTCTTCCTGGAGGAGGGAGAGCAGAGTCTCTCCTCTCCTCTCCTCTCCTCTCCCGCCCTCTCTTCCTGGAGGAGGGAGAGCAGAGTCTCTCCTCTCCTCTCCTCTCCTCTCCCGCCCTCTCTTCCTGGAGGAGGGAGAGCGGAGTTGTCGGCGAGCTCGTCTTGGGTCGGAGTGCCTCCTGGAGAGGCTGACGCTGCGCGGGGCGCGGTCTTGTCTGCGCGCTCGGCTATGGCGCGTTTGAGAGGCAGCGCTGATGTCCCCCGGTGTTAGCGCGCGCGCCGCGGGCTTCGCCCCAGTCCCTCATTTTACCCGTCCTCGTCCCCTCCGTCCTCCCCCGACACGGAAATCGATCGAGGTCCTCCGCCATCTTATAGCACATTCCAACCCCGTCGAATGGTCCTTGAAGGCGCTTTCAAGGAGGCTCCCGAAGGACGCTCGAGCCAAGGAAACACGAGCGCATCCTTGGTGGACGTATTTTTTTCAGAACCTCGGTGACGTATAACGATCGACCTGTGGATCCGCCTCTCCCCGTCCGCCACGCCTGTAACTGAAGTGGTTTCGGACTGACGCTTGACTGGACAAGGACGTTCCATTTGCCTAATGCACGTTTCCTTGATCCTTGCGTCCTCTGATGGGCGGAGCTAGGAAAGGTTGCAGGGAGGTAAAGATAAGCAAATAGAACGAGTTGCGTGCCCTCCCTGTGACCTCTGACCTCTGACCTCTGGACACAGGCGGCCGAATTCATGCCTGTGCAACCCGTGACATTACACAGGGGAAGTTATTTTCTGGTTTCATCTGCAGTTGAGGGAATTTTTGTTCAGCCCCTATCAAAATTGAGGTCTCTTGCTCACAAACTGAATGAGTCATATTTTTTGGAACTGGTAATTAGTGCCTTAGAGGCCAGGGAAAAAATATTGTAGTGAAAATGCAAATGAGGCAAGTTTTGTTGAAAATAATTTTATATGACTCTACCATTGTCTACTGGATGCTTTGTTTTGCATAATTATGAAGCAGGTTTGACATTTGTTAGGGAAGGTTCTTGCCTAATTGAACTCAATGAATTTGTTCATACTGCCATGTTTTCTAACATAACTAACAGACTGACTGGGTAGCTTGCTAGCTTGCTAGATCTGACTGTTCTCCAGTGAGCTCTCAAGATCGTTGTGCCATGGAATGTCAGTTTGCTGCTTGAATATATATGCAGATATTCATATATTAAGATTGCTTTGTCTCAACAGATGTCCCCCACAGTCTGAATTCTCCATTGACTTCCGTTATAAAATGTGCATCTTGATAGATCTTCCACCATCTTTGTTTGAGTGCATGCTTTAAAGCGGTGCATTATGGGCTGAGATACTACGTATGCCCCCTGACCCCTGACCCCTGACCCCTGACCATTGACCCCGCCCGCCCCCCCCCCCAGCTGGAGCGCATGCTGGAGAGCAGTGCAGTGCGGGCTCAGAAGCAGCTGGTGCTGCTGCACCGTGAGGATGGAGCGCCCCCTAGAGGCACGGTGGACTGGCTCAACATGCGCAGCTGGATCTCCCGCCACCACCACCTGTCCTGCCCCCGCAGGGTCTTCACCAAGAGGAGCCTGCCCAAACTGGTAACTGCCCCTACCCCTGCTCTGCTGCCCCCCAGACCTGATCTATTACCCCTACACCTGCTCTGTTACCTCTGCACTTGCTCTCTTACCACTCTATCTGTTCTGTTACCCCCACCTCCTGCCCTGATACCCCCTCCACCTGCTGTGTTACCCCTACTCCTACTGTAGTACCTCCTGTAGAGATCATCGCTTTAAAGATAAATTACAGGAGAACTATGTATACTGCCTGCCTCTGCCGCTGTCTTGTCTGTCACATGGGGCCCTGCTTGCTGATTGGTCCGTCTGCGCTGTGCCCCTCCCCTCACCAGAGAGAGATGTACGAGCGGGTGTTCCAGAAGCCTCCGGACCGCCACTCGGACTTCTCCCGCCTGGCACGCGTCCTGACGGGCAACGCCATCGCCCTGGTGCTGGGGGGAGGCGGAGCCAGGTACGACCGCGCCCTTTTCGCCAGCTCACGACCCCGCCGGCTCTCTCTCTCCGCCGCCTCCTTCCACCGAAGCGCCCGCTGAGCGATAGCGCGTACCGCGCAGCCAGGCCGCCGGTGCCCGGGCGACCAGAGGGGGGCGCTCTCGCGCGGTGACACAGGGCACTGCACACGGGACCACGCTGCGTTTGTGTTCGCAGCCTGAGCCCAGTCGGGTGTTTGCATGCAGGGCTGACTCAGCACCTGAAACAGCCCAGCTGACCCAAAATGGCCTCACAACGTCACTAAAATGTTTTGTCAGTGTTAACATAACATCACCACAACATTGCAGCAACATTGTGACAACATTTTTTGTCTGCTGGGAGGTCGATCGATCTGTCTGTCTCCCTCTGTGGATCAGAGCTGCTCTAACCTTCCGTCTGTGTGTCTGTCTGTATGTCTGTGTTTGTGTGTCCGTCTGTCTGGGCTGCTGATCTCTCCCTTCTCTGATTGGTACTCTGTCTGTCTGTCTCTCCTCTTACTCAGTCACCTGAGGGAGGTGCTTTCAGGTGTGTATGTCGATGTCTCTCCTGTCAGTACTGTCAGTATCTATGTGTCAGTACTGTCAGTCTCACCCATACCTCAGGCCTGTCTGTGTGTCAGTACTGTCAGTATCACCCATACCTCAGCCCTGTCTCTCTGTGTCAGTACTGTCTGTCTCACCCATAGCTCAGGCCTGTCTCTCTGTGTCAGTACTGTCTGTCTCACCCATAGCTCAGCCCTGTCTCTGTGTCAGTACTGTCTGTCTCACCCATACCTCAGGCCTGTCTGTGTGTCAGTACTGTCTGTCTCACCCATACCTCAGGCCTGTCTGTGTGTCAGTACTGTCTGTCTCACCCATAGCTCAGCCCTGTCTTTGTGTCAGTACTGTCAGTCTCACCCATACCTCAGGCCTCTCTGTGTGTCAGTACTGTATTTTGGGGAGTTTTTTTGTTTGTTTTGTATGCCATTTCTCTGCCATTTCGGAAAGGAGGAGGTTCAAACCTGAAACCCCGCCCCCCCACCACCAGCTTTGTCTCTTCCATGGTTGGCTCCTTCTTTCAGTAAATATCTCTCCCTATATCTCTCCCTCTTTCACTTTCATCTTGTTCTTCCTTTTCCATCATCCTCCTATTTTTATCTCATTGCTTCTCTTTCTGTTTTTCGTTTTTTCTTTCTGTACCTCCCTCCTCTCTCTCCCTCTCATTCTTCCTCTCTCTCTCGTATCTCCTCTTCTCTCCCATCTCTTCCCCTCTCTTCTCTCTTCTTCTACCTGTTTTTAAGTGCCTTTTCTCCCCACCCCTGTCTTACTCACAATCCTTTACCTCTCTTTTCCCTCTCTCTCTCTCTCTCTCCTCCCTCTCTCTCTTCTCTCTCTCTCCTCTCTCCTCTCTCTCTCCTCTCCCTCTCTCTCTCCTCTCCCTCTCTCTCTCTCTCTCTCTCTCTCTCTCTCTCTCTCTCTCTCTCTCCCTCTCTCTCTCTCTCTCTCTCTCTCTCAGGGGCTGCTGTCAGGTGGGCATCCTGAAGGCCCTTAGCGAGGCCGGCATCCCCGTGGACCTGGTGGGCGGCACTTCCATCGGCGCCCTGATGGGGGCGCTGTACGCGGAGGACCGGAGCCACAGCCGCATGAGAGTGCGAGCGCGGGAGTGGGCCATGGTGAGGAGGCGGGGCGTCCGTGGCGTGCCACGCGGGCACAGGTCCTCTATGCCAACCAGATGGCCAGCTCCTGCATTGCTTCCATCCTCTCTGCTTGCTCAGTCTTGGGGATTCCGTTTGGTGCCAAGAGATTCTTTATTGTGCTTTATCATATCAAATCAAATCAAATCAAACTTTATTTATATAGCACATTTCGTACAAGGTTTTGCAATGCAATGCGCTTCGCAAAAAATTTAAAATAAAATAATTGAATAAATGCTATGAATGCAAAGCTGATCATCTGGTTGTTACGCTGAGTCTGTAATGCAGATACACTGTTTAGTGATGTCATGGGTACAGAAACGAGGATCTGACCTCTCCCCCCCCACCCCCCACCCCCCCCCCCTCTCAGGAGATGACGTCAGTGTTTAAGAAGGTTCTGGACCTGACCTACCCCGTCACCTCCATGTTCTCCGGCGCGGCCTTCAACTCCGGCATCAACGCCGTCTTCAAGGGCAAGCAGATCGAGGTCAGGCGGCTCGCCGTTTCCCCGCGACCGAAACGCTCGGTCGGCCCCGCGGGGGGGGGGGGCGTTCCACGCGCACCCGCCGCTCCTCCTGCGCTCAGCACGCGGTCCTGTGAACGAGCGCAAACGTCTTCTTCTTTCACGGTCGAAAGTGCGGTCGCGGTGAATGTCTGATTGCAGCTGGATGGCTGGTTTTGCAAGGTGTCTCTCTCTCTCTCTCTCTCTCTCTCTCTCGCAAATTCAAATTTTGACATGACTCATTTCCCTGTGGAGGAAACCGTTGCTAAAGAAGTAAATAAGAGGATGGTGGCATCAAAGAAACAGAAAATAAACGTGAAGAATGCAAATTTACACGCCCACAAACCGGCAATCTCACCCAACGAAATGACAGTCCTTAGTTCCAGAGTTGGTACAGCGTGGATGATAAAAATGACTGTGTCTGTCTGTCTGTCTGTCTGTCTGACTGTCTCTCTCTCTCTCTCTCTCTCTCTCTCTCTAGGACCTGTGGATCCCATATTTCAACATCACCACTGACATCAGTGCCTCCGCTATGAGAGTGCACACTGACGGTGTGTATCTGTCTGTCCGTCTGTCTGTCTGTCTGGTCTGTCTGGTCTGTCTGTCTGTCTGTCTGTCTGTCTGTCTGTCTGTCTGTCCACACACTGACGGTGTGTATCTGTCTGTCTGTCTGTCTGTCTGGTTTGTCTGTCTGTCTCTGTCTGGTCTGTCTGTCTGTCTGTCTGTCTGTCTGTCTGTCTGTGCACACACTGATATGCTTACTCAAAAGCACTGCTCTCACTCAGCTGCTCATGTCATAGAACATGCATGTGCATGCACAGATACAGCTCGCGCAGACAGGATGTGTTTACACGCAGGACACGTACCCGCGCACACACACACACACACACACACACACACGTGCACACACACACACACACACACACACGCACACACTACTACGGCAAGCCCCTGGCAAGTAGCAACATAAAGCACAAAGAACCAAAATGTTTGTAAGAGATGAAAGGGATTAAATTACGAACAAAAGAAATAAGTTAAATTAACAAAAAGAGAAGAAGAGAAAAGCAGAAGCAGAACCACGGACGTGTGGAGCCAAGATGGCGGTTGCAGAACGAGCTCCCCTTAGACAGTGCAGTGCTCCTTATCATGGACCTCCACCAGGTACCGCCAATCCTACAGTTAAAGAGAATAACACGCTAAAGAAAAGCAAAACGGCACTTACCTGCCACTAGGGGGCGCTAGTAAAAGTGCTGGAGAGACGCATACATGCGCATGATCAGTATATGCTTGGAGACATCGTCCTAATTGAAAATGCCAATCTTGCTCCAGTGCTTATTGCAGCACACTGTATGTGATACGAGACCTTGCGGATGCACTTTTTAACTGCCGTCTGTCACTCCTGAGTGTGAGGAGACCCGGCGATGTCATGTAATTACAGCTTCAAGGGAAGATAGAGGGGAAATTGACCTTTTTGAGGGCAGGGCTGTCAGTGTGTAGAGTCTCCAGGCACACTGAGAAGTGCACTGGTTCACATAACAGTGTCTCACGTGCCCGTGAAACATCCTGCGGTGTGCCTAGCCCCAGAGAGATAGCCAGAGACGACAGGAGACAGAGGGATGGACAGAGGGTTCAGCAATTACAGAGGGGTGTCCTTAATTTAGATCGTTTTAGAAATTGAAATGATTTCAGCATGCAGTATAAAAAGCAATTAAAGTTTCTCCTGTTCCTGTGTCCCCCCCCCCCCAGGCTCTCTGTGGAGGTATGTCCGTGCCAGTATGTCTCTGTCTGGGTACCTGCCCCCCCTCTGTGACCCCAAAGATGGACACCTGCTCATGGACGGGGGCTATATCAACAATCTGCCAGGTGTGTACCCCTCCAGTGAAGTGCTTTTAGAAGTAAGAAATCTCTCTCTATTTCTGTCTATCTATCTATCTATCTCTCTTTACCAGTCAGATGTGCACCCCTCTTAATCTGACTGCCAGGTATGTACATTTATACAGCGGTAACTGATGAATGACATCACCGTGGTGCTATAATAACAGTACTAAGGAGTTGTGTATATATGCCATTTATCATCCCATGAACTCAAAGTACTTCACACTGAAGAGAGGGGGCCCCACCTGAGTAATGCACAGGGGCCATCTTACACAGCTGAGGTGGCGAGGGGGAACTTATTCAGACGGTTTAACTGGGGGGGATAATTAGGTGAACAGGGGGGTTGTTAGGGGGGGATATTTCGTTTAGTCTGTGAATTTGTCCAGTACACCGGGGGAAGCCCCACGTTCTCTGCGGTAAGTGCCGTGGGACCTGTAATAACCACAGCGAATCAGGGCCTCAGCTTGACGTTTGGGGTTCAGAGAGAATTCCAGCGCTGCTGGCCCATCAACACCTCTTCCAGCAGCAAATGGGTTCTCCCAGGGGGTAATCCCATCCAGGCTCTAACCAGGCCCGCACCTGCTTAGCTTCAGTTCTGCTGGAGCAGGGTTATCTGGTGCTGTGGCTGCTGTCAGTACTCTGTGTCAGTGTGAGAGCATCCAGTGGGGTTCCTGCACTGGGAAACACTGGATCTGTCCTGTTTCTTCACTTTGTGGCATCTCTGTTTCTCTCTTTTGCCTTCTCCCCAACACAACCACGACACACACACCGCACACACTCCTCACACACACACACAACAAACACCACACACACACGTCCACTGCCACAACACACACACACGTGCACACACACACATGCACGCACACACACCACACACACACACACACGTGCACATGCACGCACACACACACACACACACTCTCACACAGCGGACGTGGCGCGGTCCATGGGCGCTAAGGTTGTGATCGCCATTGACGTGGGCAGCCAGGACGAGACGCATCTCACCAACTACGGCGACTCCCTGTCCGGCTGGTGGCTCCTATGGAAACGCTTCAACCCCCTGGCAGAGAAAGTCAAGGTGAGAGAGTCCGTGTGTGTGTGTGTGTGTGCATGTGGTTGGTGTGTGTGCGTTTGTGTGTGCGTGTGCGTGCTGGCGTGTGCGTGTGTGTGTGATCTGTGTGTGTGTGTGATCTGTGTGTGTGTTGTTGTGTGTGAGTGGAGTGGTGTGTGTGTGTTGTGTGTGTGGTGTGTTGTGTGTGTGTGTGCGCATACGTACATGTGTGCCTGTGTGGATGTGCGTGCATGTGTATTCAGTTCATTCACATTTTTGGCTGGACCGCAACAGCGGGGCCAGCCCTACAAACACGAATGTCTGTGACTGACTGACTGACTGACTGACTGGCTGACTGAGTGAGTGATAAAGTTACACCGTGCATGTCTGTGACGTCAGCCGGTTCGGTCCAGCCATATACTAGGTTTTAACCTGGTCTTGTTTAAGTAGTTTTTTGCCAAAATATAGCTGGCAAGTGGCAACAACATAAACAGCAGGGCGGTTTATGAAACTGTATATCTGTGTGCGCATTATACACACTCACAGTTTCCTTTAGTTTATTTACCTCGATGTGGTGGGGTGAGGCACAGCCCTTTCATCGTCAGGAAACATATTTATTAACCCCCTTCATGTGGGGAAATGTTAGAAAATAAAACATGTCCCCAAAATAAAGGACGGTTAAATTGAAATACGGGACTTCATTTTCCAGACGGCCTGAGCCAGGGGGGGGGCTGGCGGTGTAAAATGTGAATTAGACTCAAGAGCTTATCAGCAATAAGAGAGGAAGCTGGAAATAATGCTCGAGCCATCTGAGCAACAGGAACTATCGCTGGTAACTCAAAGGTTACCCCCCTCCCCCCCCTCCCCCCCATTACACTATTTTTTGCTGATTTTAAAAGAGGCGGGATGTTCTGACCAGAAGAGGCTGACCAATGGTGGGTTTATGCAAATGACATAGTTAACAGCGATTGGCTGTTTTCACAGGTCGTGAAATAGAAACAGGTTAATTCTGAACAGGCTGTTTTGCCTGGTGATTTTTTTTCTCATACAACAACAAAAAATGTGAAGTAGAACCAAGTTCATATTTTACCAGCATGTAAGTATTATGCCACACTCTGCACAGTCAATTTCAAAACTTGGTAACCTCCGATTTCTAAGCTATGGAACCCTTAAAGACAGCAGGGGCGTCGTCTGGTAAACTGACATCCTCATTACCGCCCACCGCTGAAGATGGGAACGCACTGCAAAAACCAAAAAAGAAGTCGATCTGAAGTAAATATTTTAGTCTTATATTTATACTTTCTTTTACTTTCTTGCTAAGTGAGACAAAACGATTGATTGAATGGGGTGAGACAGTTTTACTCATTCCAAGATTTGCCTGTGGGGTAAGGCAATTCCATTTGTCGAGCAAAAAAAGTGAATTAAAACAAGCTAATATTTTCTACTCGGGAGAAAGATAATGAGATTTTAAGTCTCAATGCTAAGGCTAAAACACTTGATAAGACGGGTTTTTACAGCGTGAGGAGCAGGAGAGCGGCAAAGCTGTAAATATCCCGCTAGCTTGTTAGCTTCATCGCGTGCTTCAGTGTTTAATCCTCAGGCCCGGAGGCTAACGTTTCCCTAGCGCGGCGCGCGCGATGCCATCAGTAACGGGCAGGTTTATCAGCCCGTTAGCGCTGAGAGGGCTCGGCGAGGGGAGGGTTAGCGCTAGCGCCGCCAGGGCCCTTCATTAGAGCCGATACTCTCTGCCGCTGGGTGAAAGGAGGAGGAGGGGAGAGGAGGAGGTCACTTCCGCACAGTGGGTGGGGATGGGGGGGTGTGGCTTGAGGGGACGAGGTGTGTCTGGAGGTGGGAGCAGCGGGTGAGGTTTAAGATTTAGGCTGATGTGATGCGGCGATGGGGGGGTGATTCGGGAGAACGGTTTGGGGCTGCGGTGGCGTGCAGGGGCAGCAGTGAGGGGGCATGGGGATTTGGAGGGTATGATTTTTGTGAGGGTGTAGTCTCTGATCTGAACTGTGATATGGACTCTCTCTCTCTGTCTCTCTTTCTCTCTGGGTGTCTCTCCCTCTCTCTCTCCCTCCCTCCCTCTCTCTCTCTCTCTCTCTCTCTCTCCCCCTCTCTCTTTCTCTCTCTCTCCCCTCTCTCTCTCCCCCTCTCCCCTCCCTCCCCCTCCCCTCTCCCCCCCCCCCCCTGCAGGTGCTGAACATGGCGGAGATCCAGACACGGCTGGCCTACGTGTGCTGCGTGCGGCAGCTGGAGTCGGTGAAGAGCAGCGAGTACTGCGAGTACATCCGGCCGCCCATCGACCGCTACCGCACGCTGGAGTTCGGCAAGTTCGACGAGATCGCCGTGAGTACGCCTTCTGGTGGCGTTAGTGACTGTGTTCAGGCCCGGTGCGTTAATGACTGCGTTCAGGCCCGGTGGTGCGTTAATGACTGCGTTCAGGCCCGGCGGTGCGTTAATGACTGCGTTCAGGCCCGGCGGTGCGTTAATGACTGCGTTCAGGCCCGGTGCGTTAATGACTGTGTTCAGGCCCGGCGGTGTGGTGCGTTAATGACTGCGTTCAGGCCCGGCGGTGCGTTAATGACTGCGTTCAGGCCCGGTGCGTTAATGACTGTGTTCAGACCCGGTGCGTTATTGACTGTGTTCAGGCCCGGTGATGTGGTGCATTAATGACTGTGTTCAGGCCCGGCGGTGCGTTAATGACTGTGTTCAGACCCGGTGCGTTAATGACTGTGTTCAGGCCCGGTGGTGTGGTGCGTTAATGACTGCGTTCAGGCCCGGTGGTGCGTTAATGACTGTGTTCAGACCCGGTGCGTTAATGACTGCGTTCAGGCCCGGCGGTGTGGTGCGTTAATGACTGCGTTCAGGCCCGGCGGTGTGGTGCTTTAATGACTGCGTTCAGGCCTGGCGGTGTGTTATGTTAGTGACTGCGTTCAGGCCTGGCGGTGTGTTATGTTAGTGACTGCGTCAGGCCTGGCGGTGTGTTATGTTAGTGACTGCGTTCAGGCCTGGCGGTGTGTTATGTTAGTGACTACGTTCAGGACTGCATTCAGGCCTGGTGGTGTGTTATGTTAGTGACTGCGTTCAGGACTGCGTTCAGGCCTGGCGGTGTGTTATGTTAGTGACTGCGTTCAGGCCTGGCGGTGTGTTATGTTAGTGACTGCGTTAATGACTGCGTTCAGGCCTGGCGGTGTGTTCTGTTAGTGACTGCGTTCAGGCCTGGCGGTGTGTTATGTTAGTGACTGTGTTCAGGCCTGGCGGTGTGTTATGTTAGTGACTGCGTTCAGGCCTGGCGGTGTGTTATGTTAGTGACTGCGTTCAGGCCTGGCGGTGTGTTATGTTAGTGACTGCGTTAGTGACTGTGTTCAGGCCTGGCCGTGCGGTGCAGCGCTCCATGTCCCCGTGTTGGTCTCTGTGTTGCAGGAGGTGGGCTACCAGCACGGGAAAACGCTGTTTGACGTGTGGATCCGCAGCGGGGTGGTGGACAAGATGCTGAAGGACCGGCACCAGGAGGAGTTCCACAACACCAAGACCAACAGTGTAAGGAGGGAGGAGGGAGGAGGGAGGGAGAGGAGAAGAGCGAGAGAGAGAGAGAGGTAGGAAGGGAGAGAGGGAGACGGGAGGAAGAGGAGAAGGGAGGAGGAGAAGAGCAGGAGGGAGGGTGAGAAGGAGGGAGGAGGAGAGAGAGGGGCAAAGCAGACAGAGGGAGAAGATGAGGAAGGAAGAGGGGAAGCAGTGGAGGGAGGAGAGAGACAAAGAAGAGAGAGGGAAGCATGGAGGAGGAAGAGAAGGGGTGGGAATACCACCACCACGCTGTATATTTCACTCTAAATCCCCCCCCTTTTTACATGTTGCCCCATCCCAGCACTTTTTGGTAATTTGTATTTGTCCTAATACTTCAGCTTGTTCTTCTGCCTAATTGGCAGGGCAGAGGTTAGGTCTGAATAGTGTTCACTGTGTGAACTAAACTGTGTTCTTGTCTAGAAATAGCTGTACAAAATAAGTATTATTATATCTTATTGAACCTGTGTTTAGCAGTTGTCTATGACCAAGAAATGCACTTTTTGTACGTTGCTTTGGATAAAAGCGTCTGCCAAATAAATGTAATGTAATGGAATAAGAGTGGGAGAAAGAAAGGGAGGGAGGGAGTACAGGGAGGAAGAAGAGGAAAGAGTGAGGGACAGTGGGAGTGCGAGGAAGGGCCCCTGAGATGAGAGGGGGAGGGAAGGAGGAAAAGTAAAAAAAGATGGATGCCGGGAGGGAGGGAAGGGTAGAACAGGTAGGAAGGAAGGAAATGCACTGATGTAGAGAGCAGTAGGGAACAAGTGAGAATGACTCATAGACCCGGGAAGATAGAGAGCCTGATGGACAGACTGACCGGTGTTGCCCACGGCGACACAGGCGGCCGTGTCCATTGTAAGCTGGTGTCTCACTCTGTTTGATTGACAGGTGTTGTTTGGCCATCTGACAGTGTGCCCGAATGAGCTTTTGGGCACGTTGATTGTCTGTCTGACAGGCTGGCTGACCCCTCACCCCTCCCTCTGTGTACCCCCCCCCCCCCCCCAGGTGCTGACGTGTCCCAACGCATCATTCACCGACCTGGCCGAGATCGTGTCCCGAATCGAACCCGTCAAGCCCGCTCTGGTGGATGGTGAGAACTAGTGAAAGGGAGAACCAAAAAAAAGGAATTTTTTTAATGCACTTGGGGCTGAGCAAGTTCCATTTCCCACCCCAGTTTGAAATCCCCAACTGTCTGCAATTACAGCCATGTTTTACGCTGGAACCCAGCTCCTGATTCAGGGGAGTGTAGACAACCGCAGTTCTCCTCCAGAACACATGGTGGCGCTAGCTGCTTTTTTTTTCCTGCTCAGCTCGCGTGGAGCAGAGTCAGAGGAAGACCTTTCACATGCAGCTTTAACATGCAGTCTACGGGCGACATCAATCAGCGAAGGTTTCTAGATAGCAAGGAAATGTGGACCCCTAAACGAAAAAATATCTTTCGGCAGAAAAAAAAAACAGGTTGAAAAGCGTCTTGTTGCTGCCCTCTAACGTTTGAAATTTCCTTTCTGTATTCCGCTCTGGCCCCACCTCAATCGTGATGTCAGAGTTCCTCTATGGAGCTACTACGTCAGATAAATGTCCATCAGGATATCCACTGGGAAAATTTGTTGGCGCCCACAAATTTGTCCGTTTAATTTGACGGAACACTGCCGGCACCTGATTGGTTAGATGCACTACGGTCCTTGGTTTAGACGCAGCATTTTCAACAACATGGTGGTCTGTTCATAAACTTTCTCGTATTCAAATTAAACAGTCCACTAAAATATATGCTTCTGAAAACATTTGCGGTGAGAAATAGCCCATGTAATTGCTCAGTCTTGATTTTATATTTCATCTGCAGCACCTTGTTTGACAGTCTGATTCGAGTTTCATGAAGTAGGCTGCAGCTGCGCTGTAGAAAATCATCTGCATACTAAACACTTCATGCAAATGAGATGGACACACCTGCTCCACCTACCCCAGGAATAATTTTTTTAAAAATTGTGCAGTAGACAGGCTGAGACAATGCAATTACTCTCTAATGATGTTACCCAGGAGCTGTTGTTCCCTTGATCTTTGACTCCTTTTCTCCTTTCTTCTGTGCTCCTCTTCTCTCTTTCTCTGTGTTCTTCTTTCCTCCCTCTCCCTCTCTCTCTCTCTCTCT
Source organism: Anguilla rostrata (assembly GCF_018555375.3). NCBI lineage: Eukaryota > Metazoa > Chordata > Actinopteri > Anguilliformes > Anguillidae > Anguilla > Anguilla rostrata. Next base: position 4,588,776 of record NC_057946.1, on the reverse strand, counting down.
CTCTCTCTCTCTCTCAGAAGAGTCGGACTACCAGACAGACTACGAGGAGGAGGCGGTGGGCAGCGCCCTCTCCGACATGGAGCTTTCCAATCACCACGGCGACCATGCAGAGGGGGAGGAGACTGCTGACACTGTAAGCCCCGCCCACTCGGCGTCCACCAATAACCGCGCTGCTCCTCGACCCAGGGGAGCGTCTCATTGGTGTCTTTGACTTTGTTTGTGGAAGAAGGCAGTTGGCCGAAAGGAACACACTGTGGAACTGCTCGATTGCATTTCCCTACTCTGCCGCTTTGTCTTTCCGTACAGTTAGCGTTTACAGTTTGCTTTAATGAGCATGGTGAATGTACACTCATATTCCCAAAGAGTATGTATATACTGGGGAAAGAAAACTATATAATATCACATCATAAAGAAGAGAGGAAATATTTGGCTATTTCCATTGGTAAGAAATAATCAAGTAAAATATTCAATAAAAAGAAATATGAGAAATCTGAAATAAAAGCAAATTATGTAAAAAGTTAGCCGGGATGTACTATAGAATGGCATTGTCTCTCCTCTCTCTTTCCCCTTGCTCCATTGTGAACTGATTGGCCTTATTGATATCCCTGGTCTCTCCACAATGCACTGACACGCACTGTGTCTTTCTCAGGATGAAGAAATGGAACTTAGATACAGACGACGAGGATCTCAGCTCTCAAATGTGACACCCTGACCCCTCCCACTTTTCTGCCTGACCCCTCCCACTTTTCTGCCTGACCCCTCCCACTTCCATCACTGGCCACTCCCACGTTTCCTCATTCACCCCTCCCGCCTCTTCCACTGGCTTTTCCGTCCGCTTTCAACACGACCGTGTCCAACGTTTTGCACTATGGCCCCTCTCACATCTATCTGGCCCCTCCCACATCCCTCACTGGCCCCTCCCACATCCCCTCACTGGCCACTCCCCCCATGCCTTTGGAAGAAATGTGTGCGGTGCGGGACTGCGAACAAGTATTCTGTCCTCTGTCAAAAAGTACCCAAAGGCACCCAGGACACAGTATACATACATGCACACGGTTATATGTGCTGTGTCTAATGAATGTGTGTGTTTTTATTTCAAATCAGAATATTCTTTAGGTTTTTACACAAAATGGTAAATTTACAGTTTTTTTTTTGTTGTTGTTTTTTTTACAGTGCATTATTACCTTTATATTCACGCCTTTATGTAACCACTGAGTTCCTACCTGTGGGTTCGCACACCAGCAGGAACTGACGCACCATGTACTGTAAGGGTGCCATCTTGAGTGCTAGAAACTTCCGTTTTTTTATAGCTGTTATTTTACCATGCTCTCGTTTGATGTAACCAATCAGCATGAGCCATGACTAACCTCTCTCACTACCAAAACACACATACACACACACACACACTCACAAGAAAGCCGATCAATGCAAGGATTTTTATACGTTTTTTTGTCGTCACCTTCTGTGGTTTGTTCGTAACGAGCGGTGCCTTCGCCTGCGCTCAGTGTTACCGTCCTTACATACGCTGCTCCCAGGTTTGCCCTGTGTGGGACTGCTCTGCGACGGGGTCGTGAAATATTCACCTGGACAAGCGGGGTCAACGAAATCCAATCAGTACACCTTATTGTAGCTGCTGCAGGTGCCTGGACTAATTGTGTGCATGTGTTGTTTGTCTCTCTGTTTGTTTGTTTGTTTGTTTGTTGTTCTTGTCGCCCATGTTGATTTGACCAATGCCTCTTCCGATGAACTGATACTCGCTCAGAATTGCGACAGACTCACGGGAGCCTGTGAAGTGGCGAATAATGTCTGAGTGATATGAATTTATACTAATCCGATCTCAGCATGCGCGTTGGCGATGTACTTATGTTTCAGAAACAAAAATGCCTTCGATCACAACTTAGCCGAACAATGCTGTGCAAACTAGACTGTACTCAAGAAGACTTTACAAAGACGACTGCTAGCACAGGAAATTGTGTTTTTTTTGTGTAAGTTTACAATGGGGAAGTGCAAAAAGAAGAAAGAAAGCAAGCTAATGAACTGAACAAGGAAACCACAAAGGCCTTTCTGGTTTAAATTTCATACGGTTGCACTTTGGGCGAGGAGAGCTTTAGGGAAGGGTGTCCCTTAAATGGAGGTTATCAGTGAACCCCGGTTTTGCAGTGCTTTATGACAGTAATGCAAGAGATACGGTCTCATTTTTGTTTCTTTGTTTTTTGTTGTTGTTTATTTTACAAACAACTTTGTAAAATATGAACTACTAATAAATTGCACTTAAATCTTTTATAGAATTTTCTGTGATGTAATGTTCATGTATTCGATTTAAAGGCTGAATGAATTCAATTTTTTATGGCTGGCAGTGTCTTCACTGTTTCGTTTCTGTTTGTTTTTGAGCCAGGTGATTTTGTTTAGGATCCAGATTACTTTTTAGGTGTTGAGCTACCCTGGGGAGTAAACACAGTGATTCATCATTAAGTTCCTCAGGTAGACCGTATTGCCAAAACCACATATGAAAACAGAACAGGAGTGAAAAAAAAAATGCGTTCCAAACCCCCCTGCGTGCCCCCCCCCCCGCCAAACCACGCAAGCGCCAGTCTAAGGTACCGTACCGTGGGTTTCAGCGCCACTGGAGTCTGGCCTCGGCTCAGTTTTCGATTGGTCTGCCCTGACCAAATACAGGCTCCGCCCTCATTTGCATAGCTCCGCCCAAGCTCGGGCTTGAGTGGCGTTTGGGCTGATGCATATTGAGAGATCCCTCCGCCCCCCAACAAACCTCCGCCCGCCCGCCCCACCAAACCTCCCGCCCCGCCCCGCCCTCCGCCCCGCCCCGCCCGCCCCGCCCCCGCCGCCCCCTCAGTGCCATCTCCAGTATTGCGGTTCATTCTCTGTGCTAAACTCCACAGTCTTTGCCTGAAGTCCAGATTGAATCTCATTAAGACATGTCTTGTCCGGTTCACTGAATTTGCCGTATGAACAGCATTTCCACTGACAGGCTGGGGAACTTGTGGCGCTCCTGGACATATTTAGGAAAGGGGAAGGCATGGTGTGATTTACAGTAGAACCCGTTAAAGAAAAGCATGGATATTTTTTTTTTTTTTTTTTACTCTGCTCAGGGACATGACCATTTATGACCATTTGAAGATAAAGTGTGTTTGCCATTTGAAGAGGGGAGTTTTATAACGTGTTCGTGATGAAGTGGAAACTCTTTTTGATGAGCAGATGAGCTGTGGCCAAAGTGATTCAAGTGTTTTTATGGAGGAGAAGTTGGAGGTGGAGGCTAAGCTGGGAAGGGGTAAAGGGGAGGGGCTATGATGTCATACATCATGATGTCATACTTCATGAACTCATTACTCCGTTGCGCTGCTCAGCTCGGTGTCCCGATATGAATCTACGGCGTGAGTGTCAGGTGTGACTGCTGGAGGTCTACGGTTTACAGTCTCAGCGCTGCGGGTTGTATTTCCTACTCGAACACAGTAACAAGGGAGAGTGGTGGCGTGGTTGCGCTGCGGGTGTGCGACGACAAGGAATTGCGTGTTATGCATTGAAAGCGCTTCTCGTCACGTTAATACCGCTAATTAAATCAACCCAGCAGTAAGCCGCATTGGAGAAATGAGCTGTTTCAACTCGTCGCTACACAAAACACTGCAGGTAAAATTTATTGCCAGTCATTTCGGTGTCACCCCCCTCTGATGGTGTCACCTGGTGCGGTCCGCACCCCCCGCACCTCTCTAGTGACGCCACTGGCAGCCGGTGCCAGGGACGTTTGGGACTTCTTCTATATGCTTCCGTAATCACTGGTCCGTGGTGGTGCGCCCAGACCTGGCCGGAGGTGAATACATTTACATGTGTTTGCCTAACAGATGCTCTTATCTGTAGTTATACGTGACACAAGGTCACATACTGTACAGTAAGTTACAGTGTCTGGTGTTTGGACAGCTTGAACATATAGGGGAGTGCTCGGTAAGACCATGTCTGGAGTGATTGGTAACACTGGGCATGTGAGTGTCCTTGGCAAACATACCTAACTCTACTGTTTGCGAAGAAGGCATAATGTAAAGTTGATGCATTAAACAGTCATTTACCTTACAATATAGGTGTGTTTACTGACTGTGAATGCAGTGTATGTTGGACCAAGACAGTGTTCGGGAAATTAGTTGGCATCCCACAGGATTCACCTCAATGCCTAAAAGATTCTTTGATATGATGTTTGCATGAAAAAATATGGAAATATACCTGCTCTTAAACACGAAGGCTTGTTGTTTGCCCTTCAGACGTGAATGCGAATCAGCATTTTGCATTTTGCATTTAAATGCTATCTACACAACTGGGAATTGAAACTAAATGTCACAGTTTAGCTGCTGCGGGGAGGCTGTAAGCATTCAATGAACCATAATCCAGACTGTTAAGGAAGTGTGTCTGCTGAACTTTTTTGCACAGCCACAACACCCTCAAACAGACATCATTTGCAGTTCCCTCATTGACCGATAGGTGGAGACATTGAGCAGCTAGCGTTAGTTAACTCAGGGTGGCGTGTGAAAGTTGGAGGGGGCGTGTGTGTCCTGCTCCACGGTTTCGGACTGCCTTCGCTCATTAGAGGCTTTTAAATGGGAGTCCCGTGCTTGTGGATCTCCAGGGGCTTGTGCGCACGCTGTGATGTTACCTGTAATTAATGGGCTCGTAATGGAGAAACTGGGCCACGAGAGAGGGAGAGAGAGAGAGAGAGAGAGAAAGAGCAGAGGAAACGGAGTAGAGGAGGACAGGAGGGACATGAGCGCCAGCAGGTTATGAGGAAAAGATGATGGATGAACTTGGCGAGGTGGGAAATGCAGAGTAAATTTGTCTGAGACGCAGAAGATGAAAACAGGCGGGGCAGAGCAATCTGACGGAAAAGGGCTGAGACGACGAGAACATTGAGTTTGGGGGGGGTGAGGGGAGAGGAGGGGGTTGTAAAAGACACTGCTGGGGTCTGGCAGACAGACCTAGATGGGGGACGGAGCGTGGGTGACTGCAAGCAAATGAAACGCCCATTGAGCCAAGCAGTTGGCTCAGCCAGGGGCTGCGGGTTCATATCCATGCTGCGCCGCCCGGAGAAATTAAACTGCCATTATTTCTTTCTCCTGTGTGTTGCAGTACACATCTGTTGAAAACTGTCCTCTGGCAGTATTTACATAAAGGAGCAAACAGAAGAAAGTCCAGTTACGCCCTCTTCTTGGAGGACCTCTATGGCCCACAATGCCCCAAGAATACGTTACATCAAGCCAGCTGGCGCAGCCACTGTGGAAACAACCCACTACAGCAGGGGTGCACAACTCCGGTCCTGGAGGGCCGGTCCACTTGCTGGTTTTTGTTCTAACCAGTCACCTCAGTTTTAGTTCTCTGACAGCTCTATAAACTACGCTGGTTCACTCCTGCACAGTGATGTCTTTAAAACACACCTGCAGTCTGCGGCTGTAGCTGGTGCCTGTACACATTTCAGATCAAGATATGACTGGGCTAATTAAATAATTAAGAGCTGAAGTTGGCGCAAAATCCTGAAACGGATTGGCCCTCGTCGTGCACCCCCTGCACTACAGGTATAGAAATGCTGTTGAGGCCTCAAGCGAATCCTGTTTCTCACAGCACCGTCACATGCATGCACACTGCATCTCTTTCACACACACAGGTGTGCGCGCTCACACATTCACTTTAGCCATCCTGTTTCCAAATTCATGAGAAAGCAGGCTCAATTTAGCTTGTGTGTGTGTGTGTGTGTGTGCTTGCACATCTGCTAGTGTGTGTGTGCGTTCATGCAGTTCTTGGCTATGTTTTAAGATTCTGTGGCAAAGCTGCTGCAGAAAGGATTAGATGTGACATTTTGGAAGAACTGTGTAGAATCGCGGTGCTCAATCCCCTCCTCCAGCTTGACGTGAATATGAAATAATTCAACGACTTGAAGTTAGGTTAGGCATGGTACTTTTCCTGGCCACTTCAGATTCCTTACAAATTTCCCAGCAAAAAAGAAAATAACCTCTTCTCTTAAGGACATTTTTGACATTTTTTTAAAATTCTGCGTGACATCATTTCACCAGTACTGAACTGAGCTCAGAACCCCATCCCTGACACATTCGTCAGCAAGACTGAAAATAGACGGCAGCTGTATGAAGAGGTGGCAGACGCATTACTAAATTAGAATCTGAATGTCTGCTGGTTTATTCCGAAAGTATGAATTAGAAATCCGTTATAAGTCTTTTACTGACTTTGTATGTTCTCTGCTTGTGTGAGAAGTAATGACTAATTTGATAAATGGTAAATGGACTGCATTTGTATAGCGCTTTTATCCAAAGCGCTTTACAATTGATGCCTCTCATTCACCCATTCCCACACACACTCGCACACCAACGGTGAAAGGCTGCCATGCAAGGCACCAATCAGCTCGTTGGGAGCAATTAGGGGTTAGGTGTCTTGCTTCAGGGATACTTCAACACGCCCTGGGCGGGGGATCGAGCTGGCAAACCTTTCTTACCTCCTGAGCTATGTCGCCCCCTGGTTATGCTGCTGGACTTGCTACATGCTATTATAACGTATTATAATGCGTTATGATGCGACAAAATGACTGCAATCGAAGTGAAATGGCTCATTTTTGTGAGCCGTCACTAGTAGCAATTATTATTATTATTATTATTATTATTATTATTATTATTATTATTAATGTTCATGGCAAACATTTACTGCTACTTCCGAAATGTACTTTGGGGCAGAGCTGTGCAGAGACCTTTTGGGGGGGGGGGGGGCATAAAGATAAAAAAAGGGATCGCCAACATTGAGACATTGTTTTATGACACCCAGTTACTGTACATCAGGCCAGCATGCGCACCCGATATATATATTCAAATAGCAGGAAAAGCGTATGTGACTCGATAGGCCTATTAGGCTCCCTCAAACCAAGGCTGTCAGGAATTCTGACAGCTGTGCATTTACAGCTAAGGAGACACACACACACCACCAGCCTTTTCTTTGAACGTATTGCCACATATTGAAAATATACATTGAGTGATTAATGTGAAGATATGCATACTGCTGAAAATTCCATCTCAAACCAGGCCTGAGATGGCTTTCAGATGTCTTTTTGACGCTTGACACACTGGTTCACCAGGTGACCAGCTAATTGTCAGTTAGTCCACCTGTTTGGCCACCAGCTTACTCTACCGGCTTTGAGAAGCCACAGACCAGCTAAAACCATCTTAGAATCCCAGCTGGTCTTTGCTGGAATTTTCAGCAGCACAGGCACTCCCTCCTAATATAGCCTACATTCCAATGCATGTCAATATTTTATGGAACAAAATAGGCTAGCCTAGATGTGCATTTCCACGGCCGCAAAGAAAATTTTGTCACTTGCTTTTTGTGTTTTTATATGATCAAAATCGTCAATGCCAAGCAGGATGTTTGAATATTTCTCACGCTGTCAACCGCAGCAGCGCCAGTCTGCGCTATCTATAGCTGATAACCGGATTTATTCGGGTACGGATGTGTTCGCCGTTGAACGTTACCCACAGTGTGACTGAATCTTAACAGAAAGCGCATACAGCGTTCTGAATATAGATTGCATTTTTCCTAATTGTTAATCATTTGTTTATCGCGGTTCGTGTGCAAATCTGTCCCAAATCCCTGAGCGTCTCGCCCGGCTGGGTCAGATTTCGGGGAACGTTATGACAGTCACGCGCATCGCCCGGAGCAGATTCGCCTCCCCATACTGCAAGAGACGTTAATTATACCAAGAGAACAGCAGCAGTCAGAGCCTGCTGTCGCTATCAGCAACCGAGGCAGCCTAGATTTGCGGTTTGGCTGGGAAGAAGCAGAAACCGCAGAAGAATCCTATGTTTAAAATAAAATAGTTAACATTTAAAAAAGAAAAGAAATGCATGCACTTTATCGCATAGGCTAAATTTGTATGCCCACCTTTATGGCATTTTAGTTGATCATATTCCACACTATTTGGGAAAAATATTCGAAGGTAGATATACAGCTCTATATGGCATACCTGTATATAAACACATCTTAAAATGTATCCATTAAACGTTGTATTAAGTATCTACCTTATTTCTCCAAAGAATGTATTCTTAATTGTAGGCTGTATTTATATAGGCAATTTCACTGGACGTTGGGCAGCGCATTTGTGATCTTGCATTTGCCCGAACCCGAAGGGATGCGCGCGACTGAATTGCCTGTCTTTAGTGTGGCGGTGGGGAACGCTAGGGGCTAAATCATGGCTATCAAAGTAGGGTAACAGAGTCCGAGGCCGAGGAGAGCTAGACAGTATGTAATCCAAATTTTTTTGTCAAAACTCAATAAATAAATATGCCTTTATGAAATAATCAAATGAATGAATACAGCAGTAAACATATATATAAAGCAATAATTGTGTAATTATTCAATAATTGAACAATACTTAACCCATTATAAAATCTTATTTCATCATACTCATTTTCACAACATTATTGTTACATTTAATTGAATTTTTATTTCATAATAAGAGATTCCATTTCAAAAGACTGCTTTAATTTCATCATGGTACTCCCCTTCTCTTCCTCCTATATGTGTATATATGAATGTGTACTGTTCAGTTGTGAATATTGTGAGCTTTATTAATAATGTAAGAGAGAACTGAACAAATATGATCAACAAATAGCTTTTATTTCAAGAGCTATTTATGTTCCACAGGTCATAAGACAGCAGGATGCACACGACAGCAGGATTATGACGATGTAGTTTAAAAAAGAACTGGCTGTTTTTTCTTTCTTTTTTTTTCTTCTTAACTTGGGGCTAGGAGCTTTAAATGTACTTCTTCATGACCTCACTGATCTCGATGGCATTAGAATGTGGTCGCTGTTGTTATTTTTATTTCCTTCTCAGCTTCACCACAGGCGGCAGGAAGAAGTTTGGAACAGACGACGCACCCCCTCCCCCCCACCCTGCCCCCCTATTTCTGTGGGAGTGCGGATTTATGTTGGTGAGCCTGATGTGCCTTGAACGTTCGGTGATATGAGCAGGGGGGTGTGGGGGGGTGGGGGGGGGGTTGTGGCTTAACACCCATCACAATATGACTGAGCTGTTAGTGACCACTGAGTCAGGGGACCAAGCCTGTGACAGGGCAATGCGGGAGTCTGAGTTTTTTTTTATTTCGAACACTTTTAGCAAGAGCAGGTGTGTTAACCCCAAATTGACTGGACATACCCTTGCATGCCCTACCTGCTTCGATTTCCCGGGTTGTCATTGCAAAAGAGACCAGAGTTCTCATTCTGCCTGCCTGGTTAAAGCTAAAAATTAGAATAAACACATTGCCACAGGGATGTCAAATGGTCTTTGAGGGCCAGTGCGTATGCTAGTTTTCATTTCCAGTGAATTATTCCAGTCTCGCTTTCCAAATTGCTGTGCACAACAATGCTGGTTCGCTTCTAAATTTGGACCGCGGTAAAACCTTTTCAATCAAGAGCATGTGCAGACCGGAGGTGGAGCTCATCACCTGACCGACAATGTCAGACCGTGATTGGACACCCAGTTAAATAATTAAGAACAGAGAGCGGTAATTAATCAAGAGAGACAATTCCGACTGGGTCGCGCCAAGATGACCATCAGGCAGCAAGAGGGCTGGAAGCAGGGGGTGGGGTGGGGGTGGGGGTGAGGTGCATCTGGGACGCCAGGTGTTTCCATTCAGCTCTCTGGAGATGACGTGGACCGATCAGCAAAACATCAAGGAAGGAGCGTGCCACGCCTCTCGTGTCCCCAATGACGCATTTACCCCTACCCCGACTCAGGACATCCAAGACTAAATTAACAGCCCATTCCAACAAGAGGGATTGTGACATTAAGTTCTATATTATGCTCAACTAATGATTGGGCAGCAAGGCAAATAATTAAGAGCAGGCGTTGGGTTGGCAGTCTTGCATTGGCACATCTGTAAGGTTGCCAGATGACTCATTCTGCTTCGACACTGATTTCCAGACTGGTGACACACACCTCATGATCTGCTATTGAAACCTGACGATCAGCTGGGACTGTGGCCAAGAGCCTCACTGTATTGACAGTCAGATGCTCGCTACCTGGTTGGCATCGTTTCTGCTACCACTGCTGACATCATAAGGTCGTAGTGTCTATCTCTTGTAAAGTGATATCCATGGACTTTTGAAAACGGAATGCATTCTTATTGCATTACTAATTAATTAATGTTTCACAGTGGGGTTGAATCTGTTACAAAACCAGGCTATTGCATGCCTTTTACCAAAAAAAAGACCATGAAGCTTTCCAGCAGCAGCGTGGGGTACCAGTTTTGGAAACCTGGATTGTTTCTGCAAATTTGTCGGTTCGAAATCCCCTCCTGTTGGGGCGACATAGCTCAGGAGGTAAGACCGATTGTCTGGCAGTCGGAGGGTTGCCGGTTCAAACCCCGCTCTGGGCGTGTCGAAGTGTCCTTGAGCAAGACACCTAACCCCTAACTGCTCTGGCGAATGAGAGGCATCAATTGTAAAGCGCTTTGGATAAAAGCGCTATATAAATGCAGTCCATTTACCATTTACCCATAATGTTCATTAAGCGATAATTAGATCAGTCCACCCTGGATTAACACTGCCCTTTCAATCGAATAAACGACGAACTACTCCTCGCCAGCACTGGCCATGGCCGCGGCTGGAGAGAACCTCGTGGCTGTTCGGATTTCTCTGCGATCAACTCAACTAGCAAGCAGCACTCAACTATTGCTTGTTTTATTTGCATCGACTCCTTTGTTGCTGTTTTTTGTTGTGTTAATCAGATTAACCCACAGGGTCCAAGTTAAACTACGCGGTCGTTCCCTGCACTTGGAACTGCACTTCCCTCTGGGGTTTTCCACACGCTTGTTCCTGGTCTTGGTCATACACTTTGTTGTAGGTCGCTCTGGATAAGAGCGTCTGCCAAATGCCTGTAATGTAATGTAACGTAATCAGAGACAAGCCGCTCTGAGAAGCACCAGTGATGTGATGTAATGTCAGCGATGAGGGGTTAATCTTTTCCCCAGGATTTCTCAGGTTTAGGCCGAGCGTTTCTTTCCCGAAGCCCCTTGTAAACCGGGGGTTGAGAGAGGGAGTGGGGTGGGCCATAGAGCGCTTTGCTGTGGGTGGGGTGCGGGGGGGGGGGAGGGCTGGAGAGAGGCCCGGCCAGCCAGCGATCGATCGATCCGCATTTAGAGTGGGAAGAGCAGCAGGTAGCCGCTTGCACAGGCAGCTAAACTGAGCTCTGGCTGCTATTTTTACCGGCTGGTGTTATTGCGTGGGAGAGGGAGGGAGAGGGAGAGAGGGCGGGTGGACGGGCGGGGCCGACTGGCTGATCGACTTCGATGATGCGCGCCACCGTTCCGTCTATAAACAGTTCTCTCGGCATGTGACCCGTGCACGCAAACACAGCGTCGGGTAAACTGAACCACACTGACTGAACAAACGAACACGTGCGTGTGCACGCACATCACGCTTTGAGTTGCTGTTGGTTGTTCTGTGTCTTAGTGGTTGTGTTATGTATTGTGTGCTGTTATGCATTGTGTACTGTTATGTATTGTGAGTCTTATTGTGACTATGAATGTTACGGATGTGTATTGATGTATTTTTCTGTATTGACGCATTGTTAAAAGATTTATGGGGACCCCAGGAAGAGTAGCTACTGTTACAGTACAGTAGCTAATGGGGATCTAAATAAACAAACAAACAAACAAACCCTCCACACACACGTGCACACACAGTGCTGCACTGTCGTTGTGCCCTTCGTCGAGCTGTCCCAATTGCTTCAGTAAATATCCCGCTGTTCAAATGTACTGTCGGTGAAAACACAAGCTGTGTGTAAGTTGCCCCGGATAAGAGAATATCAATGAGAAATCATGATTTATTCATTTGTTTCAAACCTTTTAAGAAGCAGATGGATAATCAAGTTTCAATTTTTCCTCGTATTTCCAGTAATGTCTCATGTTCTTTTTTACTTGATCGATTGGCTCATTGAGCAGTCAATCATCCTGGCGTGGCTCGTCCGTCACTGCTCCGAAACACCTGGTCTCACGTCACAGGTTCTCCACCATTCATCTGTACCCTGAAAATCCCATTATCGATAACCGTGCTCAGGATTTATGTCTGAGATGCACTTCAGACAGCTGTGTAATAATTCCTCTTCCGCTCACCAAAGTCTATGCCCCGGCTTATGCTCAGGAATATCGCATTGCTCATTTCTCATATCTCCTCTGTGCTGGAAACTTTTTTGCATTTCGCTAAATCAGCGTGTCTGCAAAATAGGTTGAAAATAAGAAAGTACCCCGTTCTCATTTTAATGAACTCTGTTTCTCTTAACGCGCTTTCATCATGTGTAGGATCTCTCTCTTACTCCGTTTTCCCCTTATTTAGGTCATTTCCCCCGGTTTCATCATCCCCTTGTTTGTTTTCCACCTCTTCTTTATTCAGAATGTGCTGGTGGTCAGTACGCCGCAATGATGCCTCAAAGCAAATGCTTTTGTTTTTTTTCTTTTGTTTCTTTCAGCGTTTGGACAGCGACACCATTGTTGTAAAATTGTTTTGGCTGTGCACTCCAGTGCATTGGATATGAAACGAACCAATTTAACCAATGTAATACGAGGTTAATGTGCAGACTGTCAGCTTTTGTTCGAGGGCGTTTGCATCCATATTGGGTGATCAGTGTAAGAACTGCAGCACTTTTTTTTTTTTACATACATAGTCGCCCATTTTAGGAGACCAAAAGAGACTCTATGGCTTACTTCAGCCACTGAACCCAGTCCCACAAATATAGGAATGGCTAGAAAAGTAAGCCTTAAACCTGGATGCAAACCTAGAGAGAGGGCCTGCACCCCAGACACAAGATTGTTCCATGAGAAAGGAGCATGATGGGAAAAGGCTCTACCACCTATGGTACTTTTAGCTCCTCTCGGAATAGCAATGAGGCCTGCTCCCTGTGAGCTGAGCGTTGATGGGGGATTATGGGGGGGGGGGAAAGGAGATCAATCAGATACACTGAGGCCAGTGGTAAAGCTTAAAAAAAAAAAGTAAGGAACGGCAGCATTTTAAATCAGTGAGAGAGACCTGTCAGAGTGGATTTTACACATCCAGAAAAAAGAGCAGTACGGTAGTCTAATCTCTCAAAGTAACAAAAAGCATGAACTAATTTCCTGAGTCATGCGCTGACAAAATTTTTCATATTTTAGCAATATTCCTGAAGTGATAAAAAAAGCAGTCCCGGAGATGTTCTTCATATGTGTTTTAAATGAGAGATCAGGATCATAAGTAACTCCAAGGTCTTCGATGACAGCACTTGAAGCATCTTAGTTTAATATATAGTCGGGTAGTTTGAATCCCAGGAGCTTGGGCCCAACTGCCATTCTCTCTGTTTTTGTTTGAATTCAGTAAGAGAAAATTGCGGCTCATGCATTTCTTTATGTCCATGAGACAGGTCTCTTTCTTTTGGCAAATTCTTCATGCTTTACTGGTAAATACAACCAATGCTTTGTATCAAAAGCAGTTTCTTTCTCTTGACACGCTTTCTTACTTTCCATCACTTTAGTACAGGTTAATACTTATCTCATCAGTCCATAAGACTCTCTACAGTTTTTATGTTCTGGGCCATTCTGTTTTTGAGGCTTACTAGTTGTTTGCATCTTGCAGTGAATCCTCTGAGGATGGTGTAGTCTTCTCTTTGTGGAAGTCTTTTCAACCATGGACACATGCTTGATGGTTGAAGAGGGGGTTTTCTTCACAACTGAATATATTTTTCAGTCATCCACTACTGTGGTCTTCCATAGTCCGCCATGTCTTTTGTCATAGCAGAGCTCATAAATGCGATCTTGCTTCTTAACAATGTACCAAATGGTTGATTTTGACGCACACAATGTTTTGGCCATGTCTCTGGTCGAATTAATGTCCTTTGGTCCTCATATTGAGAGACAACAGCAACAGGCTCCAAATGCATTTTCCATACGTAGAATCATTGCTAGATCTTGTTAGCTTTCTTGTGCATGAACTAGTGATGCAACAAAACGCAGAAGCTGGCCAAGAGCGGCCGACTGCCCAATTACTTTCGGACCCCTAAAATGGGGGAACTTTGTATAGAAAACGCTGTAATTCCTAAATGACCCGACATGGAAGTACCCTCTAATTAGAGCTGACTGTCTGCATTTTAACCCCATATTCATTCTTTAATTTCAAATCCAACGTGTTGGAGTGCAGAGCCAAAACAACATAAATAGTGTCGCTGTCCAAATACTTAGGGCAGTGCTAACCAACCCTGTTCCTAGAGATCTACCGTCCTGTAGGTTTTCATTTCAACACTAATTTGGCACACCTGACTCTACTAATTAGCAGCTCAACAACATGTCTAGCTTTGAATGAGGTGTGCTTTGTTAGGGTTGGAATGAAAACCTACAGGACGGTAGATCTCCAGGAACAGGGTTGGTTTCCACTGACTTAGGGACTGCACTGTATAAATGATTTTGTTCTTGAGGAAGAGCACGAGCTGTCACAGTGTCAAATTGGCTGTTTCTCTCTACCGTCTTCTGCCTTGCCCTCTCTGTAGTGCACTGACATCCTCTCTTTACCCCTTCTTATTCTCTCACTCAATTTTCACTCTCTCTCTTTTTTTTCTTGTCCTTATTCTCTCTTGCATATATCATGCTTCACTATTTATTCCTGTCACTCTCACTCTCTCATTCTCTCTTTCTTTCCGGATTTTGCGAATGTGTCTGAAGCTTCGAGCCCTCCCCTGTCCCGTGGATGATTGTAATTTATAATCGCCACTTCCGTCCCCTGTCCAGGTTTCTATGCTTCATATGGGGAAGCAAAATGACCCTATGATCATCACATTTATGCTGTGAATATTATATAATAACTGTAACCATAGAAACGTCGACAGCAATAAAAACAAGAATAAAAAAATAAAACAACAAACACAATGGCTACGACTACTAATACTACTACTACTACTAATAATAATAATAATAATAATATAGCAACACTAACTCCTTTCCGACAAGACTGTTATACAAAACCGTGAGCTGTGGTTCTACTATGGTCATGATGTTAACACAGGTTCTTTAATCTCACCAGGCAGTCAGCTTTCATCTACCTTCCATCCTCCCTGCTTATTAGCTACAGGAAGCTCTGCCCGTCAATATGAGTTTCTGGTACTATATTATAGGACACAGAAGGGCCATTGCTGCGGTATTATTCTTGGATACACAACCTAAATGAATTTTCTTATTGTACGTCAAATTGGGATGCTTCACCCGTGTAATCTGAGCCTAAAATAATCTGTGACACGATGTTGACAAGAGCGGGGGGGAATTTTAATCATGTGACCATTTGGGAGTCATTGTGTCATGTCATGGGTGTCATGCCTGTCGTTCAGCCGGGTACCAGTAACCCCTAATTGCATCATTCACTTTGTGTGAGACTTGTCAGCCCTGTATAGCTCTTTTTAAAGCAACCATAGGGAGCTTCTAGATTAAAAAAATGTGGGTGTTACCATGGTGTCAGAAATGTAAATGATTCCCTTTTTTATTACCCAAAAAAAAAGAAATTTGTGTTGAACATGAATGCTGCTGCATTACAGAAGATAACACACACACACGTCCACACACACGGCATAATACACAGTACAGGATACATGGAATGTGTACATATCCTCACTGCCACAGCACACGCGGGTGCATGGGTGTACGAGCCCCTGTGTGTTACTGATATAGAAAAACGAATACATCGAAACAGCGGTTTAGCAATCAGAGTATAATCTGAGAACAGACTTTGAGCGATGGGCTACGGCTTGCCGTTAAGCCATTTCATTGACATTTATACGTTCTTTCAACTGCGGTGGTTAGAACGGTTTTCATCATTTTGTCAGTAGAGCCTCTGTAATGCGTTCCTGGTTGGGTGAAAAATGTGAACGGTGCCAAAGCCTTTATTTAATAGCCCTTGCCGCACCCCAAGACTGCAGAATCCAAGGACTCTGGTTTCGCTTTGACAATACCTGGGATTTGTGCGGCCCAAGTCGATGCTTTATCTGTGCTGTGGTCTGGACTTGACCGCTCTGTCCATGTCCGTGTTGTTTATGTCGTGGTCCTGATGTGTCTCCTTGTATTGTGTAGGCTGAGACTGTGCTTCGTCAGTGCTGTGTCCTAGCATTGTGTGTGCTTTGCTTTGTTTCTGTGTTGTCGGTGATGTGTGTATTTTTTGTTTTGTGTCCGTGCTGTTTCCCTGTGTGATGTCTGTGCTGTGTCTCTGTATTGCCGATGTTGTCTCTGTGCTGTGCCTCTATTGTCCATGCTGTTGTTTGTGGTGGTCCTGATGTGTCTCCTTGTATTGTGTAGGCTGAGCTGTGTCTCATGTCGTGCTGTGTCCTGTGTGTGTCTTGCTTGTTTCTGTGTTTTGATGTGTGTCTCTGTGCTATGTCTCTATTGTCTGTGCTGTGTCTCTGTGTTGCTGTGTGTCTCTGAGTGCTGTGTGTCTCTTGTCTGCTTGCCTGTGTTGTCTCTTGTGTGTGTCTCTTGTCTGCTGTGTCTCTGTGTGTGCCTGTGTTCAGGTTCTCGTGCTGTGTCTCTATTGTCTGTGCTTTGTCAGTGCTGTGTTTCTGTATTCTCAGAGTTGCAGTCATTTGGAGGTCTCCACTGCTAATAATACACAGCTACGCCTGTGATGGACATGGTGCGGATACAAGCTCGCACAAACACAGGAGACTAATGATAGGACTGGTCAGAATCACAGTCATTCAATGCAGTTTGACTGTTGCAGTGGGACTCTCTGATTTTTTAAGGAATTTGCTAGTTTGCTCCTTTCTACCCACCAACTAGAGAGAAGAGAGAGAGAGGGGAGACAGAGAGAATGAAAGCCTGAAGGATGTCTTAAACTGTCCAATAGCCTTACAGGCTTTAACTTTAACGGTGGAATAAATCTAACACAGTAGGCCTACTTTGTTGATCTGAGGAGTTCAACAAACCTTTCTGCAAGGTAATTGTCGCATTGTGAGTATCTGGTTTCAATGGCCACCCCCAGTATTCCCTCAACGTCTTTCTGTACCACTTGTGTCATAACTTCCTCAAGAGCTGCTTGTCTCTTTTCTTCCCCTAATGGCGGTAGTACATTATACGAGTTGTGGGCTCCCGATTGGGGATCAAATCGTAAGAAAAAGGTCTTAACGTCGCAACTTGCAAGGTATGAGGTACCGTTCCGAGCCGATCCACCTGGTTTACCGGCTCCCGATTGTTTTTTTTTTTGACATGTCGAAAAAATTTGGGCCCAGTCGGTTTGAATTTGTCAGGTGTGAGAGGTCACGTGAGCCGAATCTGTGTTATCTATTCCCGTGGGCCAATCAGGAGGTGGCTCCGTGTATGACGTTTTGGCCGCTGTGCTTTTGCCGACTCTAAAGTCCTCTGATCTGTTTGGGAGGTCATGTAGTCTATGTTATCACCTGACCGGTTTTCTCAATCTGAACCTTGTTAAGTGTGAGAGGGCATCCGAACTTCCAACGTCGTGACCCGTGAGAAAATTGTGTAATGTAAGGCCGCCTGGGTAGTGCAGAGGTATAAGCACTCGCCTACCACCGCAGAGACAGGAAAGAAGCGGCTGGCGACTCCACATGTATCGGAGGAGGCATGTGGTAGTCTACACCCTCCCCAGACCAACAGAGGATAGCGCATCGACCAGGACTGTGTGATACACACAGGGAATTGGTATAGCAACTAAATTGGGGAGAAAATGGGAGAAAAATGGCAAAAAATAAATAAATAAATAAATTGTGTAATGTACGCCCGCTCTGAGTCCCCGCCTACACTCTCAGAAGAAATGGCCCCAAAAGGCTCCTCTGGATCTCTGCTGAGGAACCCTATCAGCAGGGATCCTCAATCTTATCCAGAAAGGGCCGGTGTGGGTGCAGGCTTTCGTTCCAACCAAGCAAGTGGCACACCTGACTCTACTAATCAGCCTCTAGAGTCTTTGCTAAGGACCTTGATTAGTAGAATCAGGTGTGTAATTGCTTGGTTGGAACAAAAGCCTGCACCCACACCGGCCATTTCTGGATAAGATTGAGGACCCCTGCCTATCAGGATTCTTTGTCAGGCCAAATGGTTCAGTCTGGGGGTTTTCACACTTTTTCACACCTACCATACATGGTTCCATAAATAATTAAAAGGAGTACCTTGTGGAGACGAGTCGAAGAACCAGAGTGTACTCTCAAGGCCAACCATCAGCTGGACCTTGTTTTTAACCAGAGCTGCCTTGCTCCTAACCTGACAGTATCACATTTTAAACCACCCCCCTTATGTCCTTCTCTCTCCGCGTCTCTCCTGTCGTAGTCTCTGTCTCTGTCTGTCCTGACCTCCATGCTTGCTCTTCCACTGCCCTCTCTCCTCTCTTCTCTCCCTTCCTCTTTTGAATGGCTCTGTCCTTTCTTCCTCCGCCAGCTTGTCCGCCCCTCCTAGTCTCTGGGTGACATAAATCTGTACGTAACTTCAGCTAGATCTGAACTACAAGCAACAGAAAGGAAACGGAGGAAGCTTTCAATCTCATACTCATACTCGTGCAATCTGGTGCTTCGAACCCGCACAAACTGTTCTCCTCAGTCTCTTCTCTCCTTACTCCTTCGCCATCCCAACAGGAAAAGAAGGTCATCGCCATCTTTTTCTCCCTCTCCTGACCTCCTATCTATCCTACTTGTCTCCCCACTTGCTAACCATCCACATTGCTATCCTCCTTCTCACCCCTCCCTTACTCTTCAAACTGTAACATCTCACCACGCTGCTTCCTGTTCTCTAGAGCTTTTGCGTCTCCTGTCCTTCGGGCTATTTCTGAGGACATTTATTCCTTTAATCTCCTCTTATCGTCTACTCTGTTTCAACTGCCGTGCCCCCTGCCGCTCTTTAGAGGGCCCGCGTTGCTCCCCCTCTCAAAAAACCCCTCTCTGAACCCGGGCAGACGTTCACAACCACCGCTCCAATTAATTTTGTCTAAAACTCTCAAGTGTGGTGGTCTGCAATCAACTGCCACTCCATTGGCCACAGAATGACCTCCTTGACCCAACCGATTGGCTCTCAAGTCTGGCCACTCCACTGAGACCGCTCTCCTTACGGTTACAGAGACTCTTCGCTTAGCAAGAGCTAGGCTACTCGGCTCCGTCCTCAGGCTTGTTGCGTTTGACGCAGTTCGCCACTTCCCTCCGTCCCTCGCCGAGATGGGCATCTCAGGCACCGCCTTCGCGTGGTTTTCCTCATAGCCTGCTGCCCGATTCCTACCAGGGTCTGTCTCCGTGTCCTCTTGGCCCGGTGTCCCACAGGGCTCAGTCCTTGGTCCTCTCATCTCTTTACAATAATTATTTTCTCATGGCAGGCTACGACATTGCGATTGTTTTTTCTTTTTCTTGCTCTCGCACCCAATCTCAGGCATGTGTCTCTGCATGCATGTCTGACCCTGAAGCCTGTATGTCCACCTGAACTTTAGGGTGGAGTTTGAGTGTTACAACCTGATGAGTCATGTGGCAAAATTTTAAAAGATGTAGTGTATGAGGGGAGGCGGAGTGACAGATGATTTAGGTTGGTGCATTAGTAAGTGTTAGTTTCTATGTAAGGTAATGGTTTTATTGTGTGTTTAATAAAGGGGCATGTAAACTCTAGTATAAAGTATATATGTTTCTGATTAAATACAGTGTGTGCGTTTAATTCTCTGACTGTGTGTATGCGTTTCTGTGTTTCCGTATAGGCTACTGTGCATGTACGTACATTGGTGTGTGTAAGTATGTGGAGTGTGTGAGTGTGTGTGTGTGTGTGTGTGTGTGAGTGTGTGTGTGTGTGTGTGCGTGCATGTGCTTGTGTGTGTGTGTGTGAGTGTGTGTGTGTGCTCACTGTCTTGTCATTTTGTCATTGCCCTCTTCAAGGTGCTTCTTTGTGTCTCTGCCCAGTGTCCAGCTGGCACAGACACAGCCAACAGATCCAGCCTCACTCAGTACCTCTCTCTCTGTCTCTCTCTCTCTCTCTCCCTCTCTCTCTCTCTCTCCCTCTCTCCCTCTCTCTGTGGCCCACCCTTCTCCTGTCTGCTTAGTGTGCATTTGGCAGTGGTGCGTGGTCCTGTCAGGGAGAGCTCAGGCCCGAGTGTGATCTGATCAGCGTCGCCAGCCGCTTTCGTTTCCGAGGCCCACCTGTTCGTCTGTCTGTCTCCCGGCGGGACGCCCCCTGCGCCCCTCACCCCGTGGCCCCGTACCTGCGTCAAATCCCAAAATACAGAAGGCTTAACGGGAGCTGGGCAAGGCGGGGGGGCCGATCCCCTGCTTCGGTCCATATGACCCATCAGCGATGCTATCCAGGAGATGGAGTAGCACCCGAAATGCAATCACCGTTCAAGGGTGTGATGGAACTGAAAGATTTGGGGAGGTGAGCAGGGGTGCACAACTCCGGTCCTGGAGGGCCGGTCCACATACTGGTTTTTGTTCCAACCAGTCACCTCAGTTTTGAGTTCTCTGACAGCTCTTTGAACAAGTCTGGTTCACTCCTGTACTTGAGCACAGTGAAATCTCTGGGACACACTTGCAGTCTGCGGCTGTAGCTGGTGCCTGCGCACATTTCAGATCAAGATATGACTGGGCTAATTAAATAATTAAGAGCTGAAGTTGGCGCAGAATCCTGAAACGGATCGGCCCTTGTTGTGCAGTCCTGAGCTATAGTCATTGTTCATTTGATAAACGTCCACCTGCACAGAGCACTTATTGTGCAGTTTTTTTTTTAATGCTCAGTGGTGGATGGGCGCACATGTGGCTAATACCCGTCAAATTAAATATGGCAAAGCCAGACCAGGGGGAGGCGGTGGTGTGGTGAAAAAGGGGGGGGGGTGAGGAGGGTGCAGGTAATGCTGTGTCTGGTGTGTTGATTGGCTGGCATCACTGTCCAAATGCTGGACATGCACGGTAGAAGACGTGCTCATTCGTTCACAGAGACAGCACCCGCCTCTTTCCACAGGCCGGAGTGCTAGGCTAGCGCACGTCTAGCGTCCCACACAGGCTCGCTGTGCCTAGCCGGTGCCTAGCCGCCGTCTGGAAAACAGGGAACGGCCTTTCAATAATTCATCGCTCCCCTCCCCGTCGACCGTCCGGGAATGCTGCCAAACATTCCCTCATTCATTCGTTCACTGTGGCCTCTCTCTCTCTCCTTTCGGAGACGAGCTCGTTCTCTCTCAGCCAAAGCCGGCGCCAAAATAAATGTGTTCCTACATCATTTACCCTGATCGTGCTGACACTTAAGGGTAAAACCTACAGTGTAAAAAAATGAGAGATCGCGGATGAAGTGTATGAAAGTTTGGGTGAAAATATCTTAGGAAAGATATTTGGGGGTACGGTTTATTTATTCATTTATTTTTCTGTTTGTATTAGAATGCGCACCACACACACAAACACACACACACACATATATATATATATATATATATATAAATGAAGGTGGTGTGTTGTGTTGTGTTGTGCGCATTCTAATACAATATATATATAATTCAGACATTAGCTTCTTATTAATGCACAGCTACCTCTTTTTGAGAACCTATTATTGGTCCGATGATGTATAGGTGCTATATAAGGACATATAGCCCTGCTTGTTTACAAATACAACAGAAGAGGCGCGGTGTGAATTTTAGGGGGTGGGGGTGGGGGGTGAGAGAACAGGAGGCTCGGGGAGTGTGAAACAGACAGCAGATCAGTCTCTCGGCAGGAAGGCGGAAGACTCCAGCGGACTGGCGCTGGTCTCCGGGTAAACGCTCAGCGGGCCAGGGAGGCTCGAGTCTGGAACTCGCCCCCATCGATCCCCTCACCTGCCCGAGTTCCACCTGCGACCGGCCGCCCGCCTCCCCCCCCCGCCCCGCACACGTCCCCTCTGCTCCCCTCGTCTCATCCCCCCCTCCCTCTATCCTTCCCTCCTCTCTGAATCATCTCCATCTCCATCCCCCCCTCCCTCTCTCCTTCCCTCCTCTCTGCATCATCTCCATCTCCATCCCCCTCTCCCTCTCCCTTCTCTCTGTTCCATACCTCCCTCTGTACTCATCTGGCTCCATCCCCCTGTGCATTCCCCCTTTTCCTGCTCAATCTCCATACCCTTGCTCTCCTCGTCTCCCTCTGTACTCGTTTCGCTCCATCTCTCTCTCTCGCTCTCTCTCTCTCTCTACTACACCATTCCTCTCTCTCATCCTCTTTTCTCCTCTCCTGTTCTCATATCTCCTCCTGCCTATTTCTCCTCGGTCCAGTCTATCCCTCTCCTTCTCTCCTCCTTCTGCTTCTTTTTCTTTACTTTTTCCCTACTGTTTTTGCTCTCCAACCTCTCTTTTCCCCCACACATCCTTCAATGCGTGCCTCTATCCATGTGCCCCCTCAAAAACACTCTCTTTCCTCTGCTTAACTTCCTCTCTAAAGCTCAGTCCCCGTCTTCTACGTCCTTCCGTCTTTCCGCTGACCTCCTCCTCTTTCTCTTTCTCTTCCTCTCGGCACCCCTCCCTTTCTTTTTCCCCCCCTTATTTTATTCACTGGCAGTTTCAGCCCTCCCATTCAAACAAAACGACTCTTTTAATGAACCGGATATTTCTTTTTTTTCCTCCAGACGTCTGAGGCGTTATTACCGCGCATTACATTCCCCGCGCGTCGTCGCGGGTTACGTAGTAGCGTTTCGGAGACATTGCAGCTGTCCCAAGGTGACCCAAGGTGAGGGATTAAGGTATGGAGCTCACGTAGGCCCCTCTCAGCCTCCAGATGGAAGGAAGGGGCCAAGACTGTAATATCATTATTAAGAACAGGAGCGATTCAGGTACGGCGGGGCTAATGATGTTAGCGGACTTCCCTCTGGCCAGGTGGCCGGGAGCAGAACGCACGGAGAATTCGGGTTTCAGTAAATTCGGCTCGCTGTGATCTGCAGTGCCGCTTCCCACCACTCCAAACAGACGCTGTTAAAACCTCTAAAAAAATCCCTGAATGAACTTATGGCTGCCTACGACTGCAATGGGCTCAGAGACGAACTGACATACGGTGTGTGTGTGAGTGTGAGTGTGAGTGTGTGTGTGAGTGTGAGTGTGTGTGTGTGTGTGCGAGTGTGTGAGTGCGAGTGTGTGTGTGTGTGAGTGTGAGTGCGAGTGTGTGCGAGCGCGTTTGTGAATAAGGACTCGCTTGTGGGAACAGCAGGGTTGGGTTGAGCACGCAGCAGTCTCAGATGAGGTTGTGTGGGGAGAGGCGGTGCACCGAGTCGCGTGTCAGCTGAAACAGAAGGCACAAAGCATGCTGGGAAGGTTGACTGCAGCAAAGAAATGTGACTGCTGCATGCAGCTACAGGGAAAAGTATAGCTACCCTGGCATACTACTGTGAGCAGACTGTCCCTTATAGACTGCAACATCAGCAATAATAATAAGAATAATAATAATAAGAATAATGATATACACATACTACTGTGAGCAGACTGTCTCTTATAGACTGCAACATCAGCAATAATAATAATAATAATAATATACACATACTACTGTGAGCAGACTGTCTCTTATAGACTGCAACATCAGCAATAATAATAATAATATACAGATTATACACATACTACTGTGAGCAGACTGTCTCTTATAGACTGCAACATCAGTAATAATAATAATAATGATGATGATGATGATGATGAGGATGGTTAGGACGCAATCAAAGTTCCTTGTACTGGGGGCAACCCTGCTATGACCAGCTTCACTGCCTGCGAAGCCCAGTCCTGCTCACGTTCAGCTAGCAGGCAGGAGAATAAGCACAGGCTGGTATGGCTGTTGGCTGTGTGCTATGGCGTTCCATACTCCTGCTGCTGCGAGACAAATCTGGCAGCCGGATGCTCTCCTATTGCTTCTGTTCACAGATGACAGAACAGAGGCCTAATGATTCTGCAGCTCGGTCATGTGACCCAGCAGCATTCGGAGAGTTGTGTGCCACTCAGGAGACGAGCACGTCTCGCTCTAACGTTCTCTTTCTCTTGCTCACTCTCTCTCTCTCACTCTCTGCAGAGGAGATGTGTCTCTCTCTCTAACCCTCGGTCCACGCAATGCTACAGGAGAGAGCTAGCGCTGAAACGGATGGCTTTTAATGCCTGGCGCATCAGTAGGAGGAGCTAACGTGGTGGAGAGCTTAGGAACCACACCTCACGTTGAACCACCCTGCCCCCTGGCAGGATGAAGCCAATTCCGTTCCGTCACGGTGGACCCCTGGTCATGTCTGGCACGATGGCATAGCCAAGGCTCGAACCCGTGAATCCGTCACAAGATCCAGCCTTTTTGGCATTCACCTTTAAAGGCTGAGTCACTCATGAGGCGACATTTCATTTTTACATTTATTTTGGGCACTAATTAGAGCGTCTGCTAAATGCCTGTAATGTACTGTAATGTAATTAACTTGGTGCAGACATTAAGCCTTTTCTTGAAATAGATCTTTTTCTCTGTTATTCTCCTACCAGGCTCATACAAGGGTGGCGCAGTGGCACAGTGGGTAGCACTGATGCCTCGCAAGAAGACAGTTCTGGGTTCGAGTCCCGGCTGGCTTGGTTCTTCCCTGCATGGAGTTTGCATGTTCTCCCTGTGTTCACGTGGGTTTCCTCCCACATTCCAAAGACATGTCACCCAAGGTCTACAGATGGAAATTAGCCTCCTTGGCTAACTCTGGTGCATTTACAGAAATGTTACTCACATGTCAAATAAAGATTTTTTTCAAATAAAGCATTTCTTGTGTTCCAACTGAGCAGTAACACACCTGATTCTACTAATAAACCCCTTGGAATCTTTGCGAAGCACCTTTATTAGTAGAATCAGGTGTGTAACTGCCCAGTTGGAACAAAAGCCTGCACCCACCTGCACCCACACCGGCCCTTTCTGGATAAGATTGAGGACCTCTGTCTTTGAGCATGAAAGATATTTGCAGGTCAAACTGCACTCCGAGAAAGAACAAATATGTGCTTTGTGCAATTCTCCTATGGACCGACCTTTTGGAGGTATAGTTTATTGCTTTTCAGTTCTCTTTCTCCTCGCTCCCCAGCGAACACAAGACCGAATAGAGACTGAATCGAGACATCTTAACATTTACATGCTTCATATTCTGACTCTACCTTTGAAAAGTCATGGCTGTATTTGCCTGAGATCTCTTTCTCCTCGCTCCCCAGCGAACACAAGACCAAATAGAGACTGAATCGAGACATCTAGAGGGGTGGAAATCTCGGTTGACAGAATGTTTTGACATAAACGGACTCGGTTAGCTCAATTTAGCCCTAGTTCATATGTTTTCCGTTGATATAGCCTGACTATGTCCTCTGGCTGGCAAGAAAACTTTCACAATGCCTAGATGGCATATACAGCCGAGACTAAATTAGGCCCAAATTGAGCGAACGTAGCCATGTCAATGCATCTGTCAGCCTAGGTTTCCACCCCGCTAGACGCCTAGATTCCACCTGCGTTCGGGCTAGCGTTCGCCGGGGACCGAGGCGAACGCTAGGTCGTTAGCGCCAAGCTTCTCTATTCATCCAGCGAGCGAGGGAGTCTCATCCTGTCATTCTGTTTCCCCCCAGGAGAGAGAGAGAGGAAACACGGCCAGGGCTGGGCGTGGGAAGAGAGAGAGAGAGAGAGGGGGTACTCCGAGAGGCAGGCGAGCGATCGCTCCGCCCCCGCACCCTTACATCTGCGTGTGGCGCGAGGGGAGGGGTGGCGTGGGGGAACCCGGGGGGGGCGGCGGCGGATGAGTCATAGGGAGGAGGTAAGGTCTTACACAACCTGTTCTTCATGTGTGTTGTTTTGGGTGGGTGTTTTTAAAAAAAAAAAATTAATTTTAATGATGTTGCGATTTTTGTGTGTGTGTGTGTGTATGTATGTGTCTGTGTGTGTGTGCGTGTGTATGTGTGTGTGCAAGTGTGAGTGAGTGTGTATGTGGGTATGTGCATGTGTGTGTGTGTGTGTGCATGTGTATGCGAGTGTGAGTGAGTGTGTGTGTGTGTGTCTGTTTGTGCATGTGCATGTATGTATGTGTTTGTGTGTGCGTGCATGTGTTTATGAGTATGTGCATGTCTGTGTGTGTGTGCAAGTGTGAGAGAGTATGTATGTGCGTGTGTGTGTGCGTGTGTGTGTGTGTGCATGTGTATGTGTGAGTGAGTGTATGTGTGTCTGTTTGTGCGTGTGCATGTATGTGTGTGTGTGCGTGCATATGTTTGTGAGTGTGTGTGTGTGTGTCTGTGTGTGTATGCGGGGGGGGGATATGCATAAACAGAAAGGTACCCACATCCCAGCCCCCCCCCCACCCTGACAAGCCAGATCTATTGTCAGAGCCTCCCACTCACTCTGCACCCGACTGTCCGCTCCTGTCTAATTGTGACAGAGTTGGTGGATTCACTGTCTGGAGGGGCAACGTTGGGTCCAGCCTCCCCTCCCACTTCACACAGTCAGAAGGTTGTCTGCGCCCATTAGGAAGCAGTACTCCAGCATAACGCCTTTCCCATTATTGTATCATTACCTTGGATCAAAGGTAACTGCGCCCCCTCCACCCCCAGCCCCCAACCCCCAACCCCCAACCCTGAATACAGTTCTCTTCTGAACAGGCACCGCTGAGTTTGAGTGTGAGTAATGAGGTAGGACTCTTTCCTGGATCTACAGGTACTGATATGCGTTAAGTGCTGAGTCATGCAGGTTTCATCAGAGATTAATTGCAATGTAAGCGCATATACATGCAAGTATGTGAAACTATGTATAGTATATGCGGTCGTCAGACCTCTGTACTGTACACCTGTTTCAGGAATTGAAATCGCAGACTAACTAGATCAGTGGTCTCCAACCCTGGTCCTGGAGAGCTACAGGGTCTGCTGGTTTTTATAGTGACTCTGCACGTCATGAATCAATTAGAGCAGTTGATTACACTGTTAACTCAACTCACCTGGTGTCTTGGGTCTCAATTGGTTGCTGATTTTAAGGTGAAAACAAAAACCAGCAGACCCTGTAGCTCTCCAGGACCAGGGTTGGAGACCACTGAACTAGATGCTCTGGCAAAAACACAAAAACACACACTTCAGTGTCTCATTTGCATGAAATGTGTACGTGAAGACACACGCATGTGCACTGCATTTCTTTTTCATTCTTTATTCTGGAGGAAAAACCCATTGAGGTCGAAGGCTGTTTTCCAAGAGAGCAGCGTACATGAAGCAAATCATAATTCAACATGCGTGTGAGCATTCATGGAAGGGCAATTACAGATCTGCACATGCAATACTACCGGCTTAATTAAGAAGCAAAACCCATCTGTGGAAATACACACACACACACACACACACACTCAAGCCTGCACGTGCGCGACCTCACACTCGTACGCATGCCGAGCCAGGCTTGGCACGTGTGTGTTAGCATGTGCCGTCGAGAATCGTGCAGTATTGAGGTCACCGAGAGAGAGAGATGGATGTATGGATGATGGATGGATATAGAGAGAAACAGACAGACAGGATGGACAGATAGATAGATAGACAGACAGACAGACAGACAAATAGATAGATAGATAGCTAGATAGAAAGGCAGAAATAGAGAGAGATTTCTTACTTTTAAAAGCACTTCATTGGAGGGGTACACACCTGGCAGGTTGTTGATATGGCCCCCGTCCATGAGCAGGTGTCCATCTTCGGGGTCACAGAGGGGGGGCAGGTAAAAAATATCTACCATCCAGTAGGTTTTCATTTCAACCCTGATTTGGCACAGCTGATTCTACTAATTAGCAGCTTAAGGAGATCTCCCGCTGTTGAATGAGATGTGCTTTGTTAGGGTCAGAAATGAAAACCTACAGGATGGCAGATCTCCAGGAACAGGGTTGCAGGTCTGTACAGTAAATAAAAATGACCAGATATGTGAAAAATAAAACGGAACCATTAAACTCCAAATGTGCACATACATACAGACCAGTGTGGAAAGTGCAAAGTAAACGTGCAAATGGTAGCAAATACTAATGTTCAAGTGGTACTAATAGTAACAACCGTGCAGTAGTAGTGAAAACAATATCAGATAATGAAGTAACATCAGTGTACAAGAGGCTAGCAGTGCAGTCGGTGTACTGGGCACTCCTTCAGAGAAAAGGAGAGGAGGTGGGGTGGGGGGGGCAATGGCTGATGGAGCTGTACTCTTCCTCCACTCACTCGAGGACGGTTTGCAGCCCCCTGGTCCGTCTCATCGGCATCTTCATCACCAGCATCGTATTCCTCATTGTCGTTGTTTTCATTGTCATCTTTGTTGTCAGCACCAGCGTCATCGCGGTAATTCTGGTCACCGACGAATTTGCGTGCGTGAGTGCATGCATGTACGCGTGCCTACGTGGACATACATTATTTTTTTGTATGCATGTTTGTGTGTGCCTATGTGGACATACATTATTTATATATATGTTTGTGTGTGCCTACGAGTACAGACATTATTTCTTTGTATGCGTGTTTGTGTGTGCCTATGTGTACATACATACATTATTAGTATGTATGCGTGTTTGTGTGTGTATGTGTGTGCGTGTGTCTCTGTAAGTCTGAGACATGTACTTCCCAGTACCTCTCACTGTGCAGTTCACTGTGTGTAGATCTTACTTAAATTCCTGTGAGTATATGATGGGCTTAACGGCACTGAAATATTTAATTACAGAACCTCCATCTCCCAGCACAGCGGTGGTTCATAAGCGCCAATCATTTTTCTATGCAAATAAATAATTAAGCCTTTCAATTTATCTTTTTTTTTTTTTTTTTACTAGTGGGGAGGTCGCTTGTTTGTATTAAAAATTATGCTTGACAGCTTGTCCGGACCAGAAAACAGCAGACGTGAGTCACATATTTGTTGATACAGAGTGGACTGTGGATGGCACACGGTGTGGAAGGCAATCACAGATGCTACTTGTTCGGTTAATGGCTGTGACTCATCGCCATGCGAAGGTGCGTTTCGGCTGTGTTAGCTGCAGCCTGACAGAGTCTGGCAGCGGGACACGCTATTGGCTAGTTTAATATTCGTGGAGACTATTTTATCGAGGGTGACAACTGAGCATGACAAGTCTCACGTGGAGGCAGAGAGAGAGGTAGGAAAAGAGAGAGGAAGAAGGAGAAAGAGATATGCCATAAACCATCCATAATTTAAAAAATAAAATTCTAATATAGTACGTACTGTATGTCAACTTCCACATTTAAGAAATTGTATTAGTGTGCTTTTTCGTAACATATTTTTTGCGAGTTGTGCAAGATTACAAAATAATGTAAATTTTTTACAAAAATGCAGACAGTATTAGAAGCAAATATTCATATGGACAGTATTTCTTGTCCTGGAATTCTTAACTTTGACAATGCTGTGTGTGTTTCTTCCCTGTGTGCATGGCTGCATATACATTCTGTGTGTGTGTGTGTGTGTGTAAATGTGTATCCCTCTTATTCTTATTTGGATAGCCTTGTCAGATTTCAGAGAGCTTTTATTGATATGTCAAAATTGCCCACAGCTTGTGGGAGCGTTTTGCAAGCATGCTGGTGTGGACGGATATTCTCTCTCCCTCTCTTTTTCTTTCTCTCTCTCTCTCTCTCTCTCTCTCTCTCTGTCTGTCTTTCCACAGTGACTGATTGCATTATTTATCCAGGTCTGGGGGAAAAAAAACTCCTCCTCAGGTGCAAATCCATCACTTTTTCATTTCTTCTGACCTGTTCATCTGTGCTACGATTCTTTTCATCCTCAGGCTTTCCTCCTTTCTCTCCATCTCTCTTCCCTTTATTCCTCAAAAAAAAGAAAAAAAATGAAATAGCTTTCTCTCCCTCTCTTCCTCCCCTGGTGTTGACCTCAAACAGAAATTATTTATCTCGTTTATTCAGCCTCTCTTCCTGCGGTTTGCTCAGTTTTGTTTAACACCCCCCCCCCCCCACCCCTCTGTTATCCCTCGTGGATTTTACCCCCTCCTCCGTTCAGCCAAGGATAATAACAGTGGGACGGGGGAGTCGCATTAAAAACAGCTCTGCACCAATCACAGGGCACGTTGGTTAAGAAGAGACGCAACAACCCCGACAGTGATTGGTGTATTACTTTCTGACTATACTTCCCAGGAGGCCTTCGGGGATGAAGGAAATGTAGCCAGAACGTGTCCACAAATTACTGCTGGCTTTGTTCTGTTTATTGTTACCAACAATACTCCGTGATTGGTGGAGACCTCCATGCATGTGTTAATAATTTCTGATAGCTGAAATTGGTGAAGTCACGTGACACAGTGAAGCCAGTGATGCCTGCAAAGCTTTACAGCAGCCAGAAAGAAATCTACAATGAATGGACAGATAGGACTTCTGAGTGCTCTACCCACAGCACAGAATATGGATGTTGCCATTACCGACCATGGAGTAACACAGAGGCACACGCATTTAGCCGCGATGTCACTCAGAGTGGGATGGGGTTTGGCCCGCAGAGTAACTGCAATCCTCATTGGGTTGTGATGGTGACCAATCGGGCACCTGTGCTCTGCAGTTTGGAAAAGTAACTATGGTAACTATCCACCTGGTTAAAAGTTGTGTGGCCACCAGTTGTGGCTGGTTATGACAAGTTGCGGTAATAATAAGGAGAAAACGATTAGACAATATGAAGAAGAATACAGCTATGGCAGGTACACTGTCTGCAAAGTTTTGAGTTGTGGGGTATATACCATACAGAGAACAGAACAGGGAATGCCATTTCTTAAGTTTACTCCTTACATTATATAAATACCCAACATAATTAGCTCTGAGTGAGGAAATTTTTCTAAATTATATCAAAATAATTCATTATTTAATATATAAAAAACAAAAAGGTAGCAGCCACAAAGGTAATGTTAGTTGAACTGCGGTACCCATGGGTACACTTTTTGGACTGGGAAGGCTTCCGTACGCGTAGAGCGAGGGGGTGCTGCATATTTAAAGTTTGTGAGAAGGAGAAGGAAAAAAAGGCGCGGATTGGGAGAGTAGTGTTGGTATATTTCTGTTGGAGGGAATGAGTAACTTTCCAGAGAGTTTTAAGAGCGAGAGATAAGTTGTGCTGTATTGCAAGTTGGAGTAATTGTCCGTGTCCGTCCGTACTTTCTCAAGGAATAAACAAGTTAAAGGTTGAATCGTTGTGTCGGCTGGCTTTTTCCGGATCTTTGCGAAGCACCTAAGGCCTTACAGTAACAATATGGTTTTTCATTGGCTTATTCTATTTGGTTTGTTAATTTTAATTCCATTAATTCTATGGAATACTTGCCCAGTGTACGAGCACTGCTCTCACTCATTTGATCAATTTATTTACTGGTAACACATCCACCCGTTTTTTTTCTTTTTTTCTCCAATTTGTATAATACCGCGGCCTCTTTCTACCCCCTTTTTTGAAGCGGACGCGTCTCGCTTCGTTCGTGATACAAATGTGACGTTACAAAACTGTTTGACGCCTGTCTTGATTTACTCTGATGGCTTTGCTTCGCTTCGGTCAACAAGTCATTCCATCTGATGCTGAGGTGAGAAAGAAAAAATGGTCTCCGCGCCAGGTGTAGCCGGCAGTGCATCCACCGCTTGTTGCACTCTCCAGATGAAGAGTGATATCGGTGGTTTCTTTTCTCCCGCGCTAGGCGCGAATCTGATGCTGTATTACAATTTATGTCTGGTTAATTATCCTACGCTAGTCAAAAGAAAAATTCGCTGTGAACGTCCTTTCTCGGCGTGCTGTGGTGTACTATATTTTATCAACAGAGGGTGGCGCGTTTGAGCATGATTTATATCTGTGTTCCATATCCAGAAAACACTGTGGCCACTGTTTTCCCTCAACCTTACAAGCTTCGAGGTGCACTGTTGTGCAGTTTTTCAAATTGCATTTGCTCTATTTGCTCTAAAATGCTCTATTTGCGGGCCGTGTTTGAAATACACCTCGCCAAAGGCTTATAGTAGCCTACCTTATTTCAAAGCAGTATAACAATTGAGAAGTTATTGGGGAAACAACCCGAATTTTAACAAATTTAAATTTAAACAAACCGAGATGTTAGCAAATATCAGTTTATTTACAACTGAGTTTGAGATCCTGAAACGTGCTATTAAATCCATTTTAATAATATTGTTTCCCTGTCATTTCACAATTGTTGTATTGCTTTGAAATGAGGCAGGCTACTATATTGGAAGTGACCTAGTTTTCATTCATCCTCCTTCATCCCTTCCTCTTCATCCTCTCCTCGGTTCCTCTCTGATCAGCACATAAACAAAACAAAAGCTGCTGTCTTTGCAGGTGTTCTTTGACTTTCTCGGAGTGCAGTTATATCAAACCTGATTGATTTTCTCTGTTTATTTTCACAATTTGGAAGATTCAGCTTTCTGAGTTTTTTTTTTTTTTGCAAGGCCAGAGTTACGGCAGTTCGCTTATGCACTATCCCCGATTAATTTATTGATTAGGCATGCGATGCTTTAAAAGCTGAGTGTTTTTGATCTGGCACGGGTGGATATTAAGTAGGAAATGGCAAATTAAAGTTTGTTTTGAAAGTGCTTCTGTGCATGGAAAATACTATGTTTAAATCCCTGTGCTGTTTGTATATAGTTTGTGTGTTTGAGTTCAATAACTGATTCAATAACTTTCTATCAGCCATTGGTATGACAGCAGTTTAGATATGCACAGGAATATACACAAGCTTCTATATGGTGTAGACAAGTCTACTATAAAAAACAACTATTTATGTAATAATATATCATTCCAGAACATAAATGCAGATTATATTGCTAGATATAATTATTTGTTATGTCCCTGCTTAGGACATACAGGTTTAAAATAAAAGAAAGCTAAGACGGACAAACGGCTAAAATAAGGAATTTTAAAGATGAACTCACGGACTCTGGCACGTAAAGCAAAACCACTCGGTGGTGGATGTTTTATTTCATTAACAGCCTAAGACATGAACCGTGTAGCTCCTGCTGTGCCACCCCTTCACTCTTGAAAACAAATTTTCACCTATTTAGACGTTTTTTTTTTACCGATCACAACGCGGTGTTTACTGACCGTATTAACGGTTTACCATTTTAACATGTACCCAATCCTAACATGGGGTTAGTTCACCACACTATTGATAAAAAGTAAATGGGTAGTTGTGTTATTTTACTTTTATACTGAGTACAGTGTGTGTGTGTGTGTGCAGCATGTATGTGTATGTGCATAAAATATATGCATTTGTGTGTGTGTGTATAACTACAAAGTCATAAAATGTGTGAGTGTGTGTGCGCACGTGTGTGTGTTCATCTTTATTGAAGTTGTGACATTAAAGAGAATAAGAATATTACATTTAGTACAGATGTACGCTGCATTGGGGTCACATGTGACTGCATAACGCTGATGTCATAATGTACTTAAAGTCATGCTGTGCAACTTCCTGAGCCAAATGAGCTACAGACACAGGCAGATGCGTACGCTGAGCTCTCTGAGCTCTTAGTGGCTCTCTCTCTCTCTCTCCCTCTCTTTATCTCTCTCTGTCTCTCTCTCTCTCTCCCCCCCTCTCCCTCTCCCTCTCTTTCTCGCTCTCTCTTTCTCTCTCTCCCTCTCTCTCTCATCCATTGGGCTGTGCATTGCTCTCTCTCTCTCTCCCCCTCTCTCTGGGGCGACATAGCTCAGGAGGTAAGACCGATTGTCTGGCAGTCGGAGGGTTGCCGGTTCAAACCCTCGCCCTGCATTCCAGTCCTTGAGCAGACCTACCCCTAACTGCTCTGGCGAATGAGAGGCATCAATTGTAAAGGCTTTTGATAAACGCTATATACAGCAGTCCATAAGTAAGCTTCATTCCATTCACCCTCGTACCCTTCCCCCTCCGCCTCGCCCCTGCACACTGCAGTCAGCGATACCCACGCAGAATTATTCAGTGTTTTAACCTCAAACCCACCTCCAGCCCCAGTAGAGCACCTCATTTTTCTATTCACCCATGACCTAAGCCCACCTCCAGCCGCTGTACGAGCACCTAATTTTTCTATTCACCCATGACCTAATCCCACCTCCAGCCGCTGTACGAGCACCTCATTCTTCTATTCACCCATGTCTGCCCTTAGGAGTGCAGAGTCCCATTTTTGTCTAACTTGATAAATATGCCTTTATCATATGCTTATAGGAATAAATGTAGCAATATAAGTGAGTCAATAAATAGTGAATAATTCAATAAAATTTATTTGCTGCCTGAAAGCTAGCCTGGCTTAGCCATGCACGTTTGCTAGTAGATATAGTCTAAAAAAGCACTTCTGGTCCCAGGCAAAGTAATTAATAACAAAGAATTAGCCAATCACTGAATAGACTCAGCCCCACTGGTGTTGACTGACAGATGACCATGAAATAAAAGTTATTAAATTAAAAGTTTTACCATTAAATGAATAAAGGGAAAGGAGAACAAGGATTGACTCTGAAATACGCTATTTGGAAATATGCCATTCTGAAATAAGTCTTTTTTTTAAAATAATGTTATTATGAAATAAAAATGAAATAAAATGATGATATGTTTATGATAATGAGTGGAGTATTATTATTAATTATTGAATTATTTCACAATTTATTGACTCATTTCTGCAGGCTATATTTTTATCTTTCTATCTTTCTCAGTGATATTCTAAACAGTTGATATTGGTAAGGTTAAGGTTGGTGCTACATCTCTCTTTTCTTATTTCTCAGTCTCAAAATGGTTTCCTTGACTTTAATTGATGGTCCTTATGCTGACTAACCTCAATAACAGACTCCAAAGGCAATCAAAAGCCTAGAATCAAGACTAGATACTGAAAGCTCTCTTAAACTTGCGCTAAGGAAGCAACTGAATATATCTGACTCATCAGAAACGCGTCTGAAGCCGTTTGTCCCAAAAGTTATGACGCACTGAAATGGGGGAGCTACTGTATGTATAAAAAGCGCTATCATTCCTTCAATAAAAGCAGAGAATCTGCAGCACTTTAAGCGCATATGAATGGTTTGATAACAAATCTAATATTATGGAGTATAGAGCTGAATCAGAAAAAAATATGGTTTTATCCAAAATGCTATATTTTCACTGTATATGATGTAAATAAGTATATGAATGAATGCAGCAATATACTGCATTGTGTGTGTGTTTCCTCATGTGTATATGTATTGTCTTATCTGTGTGTAGTAAGAATAATGTCCTGGACTGCGCGTGTGTGTGTGTGTGTGTATATGTATCTGTGTGCTTATCTGTGTGTGAGTGCGCATGCATTTGTGCCTGTGTGCGCGCGTGTGTGTGTGTGTGCGTGCGTGTGTGTCTTTACCTATGTGTGTTTGTCTGTGTGTGTGCGTATCTGTGTGTCTGCCTATGTGTGTATGCGTGTCTGTGTCTATGTGTTTGTGCATCTGTGTGTGTGTGTGTGTGTGTGTGTGTTTTGTCTCCAGGGGGCAGGTACAGCATAGGGTCTGCAGGCAGGTGCAGCAAATTCTTGGGCAGGGAGAGATTCTTCTCAATGGACTTGTTTACTTCCTGTGCCTCCCTGGCTATTTCAGCAGTGTTCCTCTCATTTATCCACTGGACGCCTCTATCTGGCCAAACCCCGCCCCCTGCACCCCCCCCCCCCCCGGGTGTGTACTGGACCCAACTCATGAACCTCTCCATGGTCGTACAATGCACGTGAGAGAATTAGGTTCAGTACTGGCGAGGGAAGAACGGCATCTCAAAAAAATATATATATTACGAGAGCACAATCAAACACAGACCCTGTCGTATCCGGATTTCCCCACAGCTGGAATAATTTGTTTTTTCGACTGGCTTTTTTCAGGGAGGCAGTTCACTGTAAACTTACGCGGCACGTTGGTCATCCCATACAGTACAAGCTCACCCATCTCGCAGCCGTTTGTCCAGCAGTTTTACAGAAATGGTGGATATTGTGCTTTGGAAACAGTGCACCCCTCCACCCACCGCGTGACTTGACAGTCCTTTTATGGTTCTACTGCTAATTTCCGATCGGCTTAAGCTCCTTCCCCAGAGTCTTTTGAAGGCGGCGCGTGGACCACCTCACCCCTCCCCACGCGCCTCCCTCTCTCGAATCAGATCAATGAAGGAATGAGAGAGACAGGCGAGAGAGAGAGAGAGAGAAAGGGGGGCGGGGAGGGCTGAATCGCGCCGTGCCTGTGTGAGTGTGTTTCTTCTCCCCTATTTGACAGCATCGCAGGCGCACTTGAACCGCACTGAACAGTGAGATGGAGACGGTACGTCGCGCTCCCCTCCAATCTACCTGCTGACTGCAATTATCATTCAGCGACCGTTAGCTTTGCGGGTATATCGCAAAGACCGTTATTCGCTTCTGAATCCTTGCCCTTTCTACGGGAGCGTAAAGAAAGGGAACAATACCAAACCAACACATCATATTATATTTTTATATTCCGGAATTTTTTGGTTTGCATGTGCTCTCGCTGCATTTCTTCCCTTAATTCCAACTGTACTCGTCTTTGGAATGAGCTGTTTCTCTGCCAGCGTTGTTTCCATTTCAGTATGGGAACTGCCGTGTCCAAAAGGAAGAATCTAAGAAACGATGCGATATCTTCCGTGGCGGCAAAAGTTAGGTAAGTGATACCCAGGACCGCTGCCTTGTATCCTTGGTTAACGCAGGGTCGTTGGCGAAAGATGCAGGACCTTGATCCCGAACAGTTTTGCACTGTGGGGAAGTTACTGTACCAAGAACACCTCGCGGTATCGTTCTCGTCAGTGCAGCGAAGGACAATTCTTTGCCGTTTCTTTTGAGTATTTCGAAGTATTGGATCAATTAGTGACAACAGTTTTCAGAAATTGTGCTGAGGCAATAGCAAGCTGCAGTGGTTACGGCGCTTAGTCTTCGAGCGGATTCCTGCAATGCTGCCATGTTATTTGCGTAACCAGCTATGTGGAGAGACATGACTAGAGTGCGCAAATGGCCTCGTATTATAAAACTTTGATTGCGTGTCATTGCTTTCATCGTTTGTCATCTGTCCTCGGATGTGGCTGGTGTTCTTCTGGGATTAAGGATGATCTTTCACTAGGGGCGAAGTGAAGGTTAAGGGACGAGATTTTCGGAATATCACAGGTGGGAACTGCTGAATTTGGTGGACAGGTATAAAGCTAATACGGTCATGGCAGACTTAATTAGCAAATGCGCATTATTATTATGATTATTATTATTATTATTTTATTATTTATTTGTTACTGGCGTCAAACTGCCAAAGTCGACTGAGTGGTTTGGATTGGCTGAGTGGGACATTTTTTCAGATATAGGCTGAGCGATAGGGTTGAAAACAAATTGTTAAATACAAAAAGCAGGCATCATATTCATTTTTCGATATACAAAAGATTGTTTCGTGGCATTAAAGTGTATTCATAGAGAGTATGTTTGTGACTGGTCAGTTCAAATTGATTTGTATATCAGTTGCAGACTAATGTTTCGAATTTGTCCCAGTCTCGGCGGGTTTTGGAATACTACAGTGGTCTTCAACTGTCGCGTTTTATCGACAGTCGCTCGCTGCTGCTTAGCGCTGTTTTGGTTTTCAGGGTATCAGCCTGGCAATCTATCAATTAATCAATCCGCTGTAATTGACTCGGACGCCTTAAGCGTTCACACGTCGCTCTGATTTGTGTCTTCAGAGGGGGGGAAAACGGAAAGCAAGAAAGCAATGACACACTTTATTACTTGCAGAGTACAGCTTCTGGGCGCTTTCCAGGGCCACAGATGGGGGGATTTGCATAAATCAATTTGAAAACATTTGTGCACAAATACTTACACAATGGGCTAGTTATACTAGCGATTGAACGCGCATATATATTTTAGATGACATAACGCATCACGTTTTTGTTTCAATCCTGTAGCAGTAGGCGGTTACACTTATTTATTTGACTAGCCTATGCGTGAAATCATTTTACAGTGCTTGAAGGTTTTGCCGATTCTCCAAAACGTGTCAGCTTCCCCTTGACACCATGTAGTGTTGGGTTGTCGTAAGCATCAACGCCAGAAATAACTTGCCATTGAAAACAGCCTGATTTAACATCAGTGTCACGTGCATTAGAATCATCCCATAGCCCCAAATGAACACGTGGCAGCAAAAAGAATCTCAAGATGCATACAAGGTTTTTTTTTTTCCAATCCTAAGGAGATTGAGGATAAAAAGGAATTTTACTGTTCAGCCTCTGGCAAATAAAAAAAAGCGGTCGCGGCAATGACCTTGAGTGCGGCTGCACGGAGGTCATTTCCTCTTAGGGGAGGGGTGTGTTCTGAAACCGCGCGGCTATCCCACAGGTTTCCCGTGTGTCCCAGCCTGCTATGTATGCGGCGTGGCGCGCGCGAGTGCCGGTTTGAAAGCTTAAACACTCCGCTAGCGCTCTGCGCTCTGCGATGGCAGTGACGAGGCCGCGAGGAAACTCGATGCCTCTCAGCAGCCAATCGCAGCGCGGCTGGGCTCCACCGCTGGCTGACTTCACACTGCGGTCCCGGGGTTTGGGGCGCGCAGAGAGAGAGAGAGAGAGAGCACCCCACAAACACAGGTACAAATACTCATTCACACACGCACGCGCACACACTCACACACATGCTCATTCCCACACACTCTCTCTTTCCCTCTCTCTCTCTCTCTTACACACACACACACTATCTCTCTCTCTCTCTCTCTCTCTCACACACACACACACACATATGCTCATTCCCACACACAGATGGATGGTCCCTCACAGACGTACATATTTAGAGACACAGACAATAAAGCATACAAATATGTAACATGTCACAAAGAAACACTAATATGGACTCCTAGATGAAGCAGTGTTGTATTTCCATATGCCCCTTTCACATGTGCACACACACACACACGCGTGCACACGCACGGACACACACACGCACAGACACACACACACACACTTAAGCAATTTTATTTAATTTGGACACAATATCGCCCCCCCAACGCGTTTCTTGGGTTGTAACGATTTCTCATCAGAACCGCCGGGCGGAACACGGTGTGAGGAATGGAGCGGGCGGGCCGATGTCACACGCAGGGTCAGAGGGGCTGGGAGCCTCGACCGCACAGGAAGTGGGTCCGCGTCGGCGTCAGCTGTCTGCGCGCGAAGCTCACGAGCTGAACGCACGCACGCACGCACGCACGCACGCACGCACGCACGCACGAGCGGCTCCAGGCCCATCGCAGCAGCCGCTCCTGTCCGACGGATGGAGAGGAACAGCCGCTCCTGTCTGAAGGACGGAGAGGAACAGAACAGCACCTGGTTTTCGGGGAGCCTGGCTCAGTCAGCCTTACGTAACGCGCGTTCTCCCTCTCTGGCGCGTTTTGCCTCACGCCGCTGAACCGGGCCTCCTTTCCGTACTTTAATCTCGGTCCGCTGAACGAGAGCGAGGACTCGAAGGGGTGGGGGGGGGGGGGGGGGCATTCCCTTCTTGGGTATTTTGTAATTTAATCTAACCGCAGTTTGGCCTGTCATAACCATTTTTTTTTTTTACTACCTTGATTTGTGTTTTTTTTTTTTTTTTTTTGCAAGCATGTCAGCCGTGTCAGCACCTGCCTCAGTAAGCCGCTGTCTTGCCGGGCGCTTTAAGCCCTTTGCCTGCGTTAGCGAGCTAACGATGCCGCGCGTGCCGTCTCTCCGGAGTGTCACTGCAGCTCTCTCGCACACGGACGGCGGATGTGTTTATGTTCTCGTGCGGGTGTGAGTCATTCTGGGTGAGAGAGCGCTAATCGAATGGAAAGTAATGGTTTTGGGCGGAGCGCTGTTTTGTAGTCCCGAGCTCGGCGGCTGTTTTGTCAATGAGATTTCGGGGGTGGGGGAGAGGGGAGGGGAGGAGCGCACAGGTGTGTGGGGAGGGGGCGGTGGGGGGCGGGGGGTTAGTTTCGGGGTATGTCTGGCCGCGGCCTGCCCGGGAGGTGGCTGAACGGTCGTTGGCGGCTGGTGAAGGTCGGCGAAGGTTGTTTATGTCATCGAGGCTGAGTCATCGCTGCTTAGCGAGCGGGGCTTCCTCGCTCTGCCGTGATGTCACAGATGAGCGCGCGCGCGTGTGCCAGCGCTGGGACAGCTGGTGTGTGTGTGTGCCCGTGCCCGTGTGCCCGTGTCTGGGCTTGGCGAGACGGCTCTGTGCCCGGGGGGTAGGTGACACCCAATGTCCCCTCCCCCCCCAATGTCCCCTCCCCCAACCCCCATGACTGTGCATTTATTCAAGCCTTCGGGGGAATGACAGATGATATAGAGAGGAGTGTGTATATGTGTGTGTGTGTGTGTGTGTGTGTGTGTGTGTATGTTTATGTGTGTGCGTGTGTGCGTGTGTGTGTGTGTGTGTGTGCATACGCCACAGCTAGATGGCACCTGACATTGCTGTTGGTACAAGCTGCACCCCCCCCCCCCCGCCCCCTCACACACACACACACACACACACACACAGGAGTGCGAAGGTTGAGAGAGAGAAATGGATGGGCGGGTGGTTCACATGGATATCACGTAGTGCAGTAAAGCCATCCATCTGATGGGGCGTGTGCGGGTGTGTGGGGGATTGTGTGCAGAGAGGGGTCATGATCAGGCTGGTGAAATTGAGCAGGGCAAATAACCCCCCTGAGCCCCCAATCACTGAGAGAGCGCCTTTGTGTGCGTTTCTCTGCATCCCCCTGCAGTGTTCAGGGCCACTCTCAGAGCGGTGTTAAGCGCAGGCCTTTAGGGATGCAGCACTACGCTGAAGCTCCTCATACCCCCCCCCCCCCCAGCTCATAACCCTGCCGGCACCAGCTTTTAAACAATGACCCGTATTGTAGAGGAGGTTGGATGGGTTCCCCCAGAGCCAGAGCCGAATATCTAACCCGGCCCTAAATCTCTCAATTTAATCATCCTTACATTTAATAGGGTTAATAATCCCTCACAAATTATTATTATTAGTCATGAATCAGATTAAGGATGCACGCTTCTCCCCTGCTTGCACTTTTAATTTTTTGGGTACATGCTGTCAGGCCCGTTACAGGGCACTCCTTCCAAAAGCTGAGCTGCAGTGCGTTCCTATTTTCATCGTGTCCATTCAGTGGAAAATGAAAAAAATAATTACATTTGGAACATTTGATTAATTTGAACAGGGACTTGGAGTCTGGGGTCAGGATTGCAAAGGAGGGATAAATTTTCAGTGCTGAATGGAAAGAGGAGTTGAGATGGGTGGGGTGGGGGGTGGTGGGGGAGGGGTGCGGGGGGTGGGGGGGGTGTAGCCCCACAGGGTGATGTACAGTTGGCTCTAGTGTCGCCCAGGGGAATGAGCATGTGTGTGTGTGTGTGTGTGAGAGAGAGAGAGATAGTGTGTGTGTGTGTAAGAGAGAGAGAGAGTCATTTGCCGAGGACGACAGCATCTCATCGCACACCTGTGACTGGTCGATTCGATGCTCTTGAGTTCGCCTGTTGAGCTGCACAAGAAGGGTCTTCCTCCGACTCATGTCTGTGCGCGCCCCACTTTCTCACTGCGGTGTGATAAGCTGCAGCAGCGGCTGACATCACATGCTTTTCGGAGGGGAGTGCGTGTGCTTGTCTGTGCCGTCCTGAATCCACGACCACGAGTTTTTGCGATGAGCGTGGGTATGACTGGGCATTCCAAACTGGAGAGAAAAAGAAGAAAAAGAATCTAAATGAAACGGCACGAGAGGATGGAGGTATGTGGCAATTTATGCACCTGTAGATAAAGCCACTCTAGCAGGCGGATTGCAATTGGGTAAGAGTTTGTCTGAAAATGCCTCATTAAACACTCCCAGTGAAGTCCCAGCAAGCACTGCTGGATGTGCTCTTCAATTATTCAGTGGTTTGCTCCAGGGTGCAACGGCAGCGGGTTCTGAAACCACAACCTTGTGGCAAGGAGTCGGATTTATTACCGTGAACACGATGCTTCACCTGCCACCGACGAAGATCACTCAGGCTCTAGGGCGCGCACGTCCCAAAGGGTGAGAGCTCGAACCCGGGCCTCTCTCAGGAGAGAGGGGGGCTCTCCCAAACCTGCCGCTACCCATGGCTTATTTAGAGCCACATGTGAGGGGAGGGGAGAACTGGAAGTGGAGGAAGGGGGGCTGGAGTTAAAAATCTTTGCCCCTGACATGGCACTAGCTCGAGCTAAATTCCTCGAGTTGCGTACTGGCCTGCATGTCCTGACAGCCTCTATGCTTGTGAACGAGCATTTTGCCTTTACCGTCTTCCACCATTCCCTACTGCTGCCTGCTTTGCCGCGCTTGTCGCCCACCGGCCCCGCCTGTCCCCGGGGCTTTTTTGCATGGACGGCCAGCTGATTTGTTCCCCTGCGCAGGGGGCGGCCGAGCCCTGGCTCGCGGTCAGGGGGAGCGACGAGGTCTGCTCGCTCTCACCGTTACTCAGATGCTCAAAAGGGCGATCGCTCACATCGGTGTCCCGCGTGGAAGCAAACGGCCCGTTTTAAGGCCGAAGCATAAAAACCAGCGAAGCCCACGGGCTCTTCCTAACCAGGGTCGGTCACCCCCCTGCTCCCCCCCCCCACCCCCCCGTTCTAAACGTGGCTGATCTCCACGACCCAGCTTGTTGGCGGCGTTAAGATTAGCGAACCCGGCCGCTATACCGCGTTTAACCGCGCGGCGCTGTCGTCAGCTGTTCGTCAGCGCACGTCCGCGCTTTCTAGCGCTTCGTTCACGTCGAGGCGCGTCAGTAGGATCGTGGGTGAGCCGCCGCGCTATGCTCTCCCGCTTTGAGACCGAGAAGGGCTCGGCTGATCATGCAATCGCCTGACTTCCCTCGCTTGCGCTTTGCATTTTGCGTTCGTCTTGTCTCCAGATTGTGCATTGACGCACCGTTAGAACAGCGTGACTCAACGCTTGGTAGATCTGAGGAGCAGGCATCCCTCTATTTCCCCTCCCACTAACATCGACGTCCCGTTTAAAGATGGCTGCTGTTTTGTTAACGAGATAACGAGCTTGGGCTGTGACTGCGCCCCTTCACCCCGACCCACCCGGAGGAATCCCGTGGGGATCATAAGGGTGCAACAGAAGCACCTCGCTAAAGCCCAGAGGGCTGACACATGCTAGCGTATGATGTACGCTAACTCTCCTGACATTGACCTGACTGTCAATATATGCGGCTACCGAGCATCATAATAATTACAGACATTACAGTTATGGACTGAGTGTCCTCTGTGTCTATGCACTTAAATTCATAGCAAGCGTGACATCACCATTGTCCTCTAAGAAAATATATTTTAATGTTTTTTAAAATAAAAAAAGAGAACACTAACACCAATCCAATTAGGAATAACGCTACATTTTAAATGCAAAGAAATCAGCGCTGTAATCTGTTAATGGTGGGAAGTGCAGCCTCGTTCAGCCTAATCCGTTGGGCAGGAGTAGCAGGGCTCACCTGCTCCACAAACCTGCAGAAAGCAAACGGGATTGGGTTGGTAAAGGGAGTGCCAGCATGGATCTCTCTTTATTCCTGGATGCTGCCCAACCTGGGGAAGGAGATGGGCGGGGGCTTTGTAAAATAGCCACAAGCAACCACAGAATGCCAGTTGGCGGAAGAATGAAATTAAGGAACGTTTGGAGATATTTGTTTCCGCACTCCCTTTTTAAAATAGCCGTGCGACGCGAAGCGGTGGCGTATCATTCCGGAAGGGTCCTCGGAAAAAAAGGGGGCAGACATTGGGAATCTTTCCAAGGAAGTGACGGTGTGTTATTTATTACGTTTTGTTAATTTTTTTGGGTTGCCGTTTCCGTTTGTCCCCTGAAGGGTAATGGGGGATGAGCAGAAATGGGATGTCTGCACTGATGAACACAGAGATGAATGACTGAATGATGCAGCCATCAAGTAAGAGTGATGAGCTTGAGATCAACACACACAAACACACTCACGGACACGGGCACACACAGACACATACACATACACACACACAGACACACACACACACACACTCACACACACACACAGGCACACAGAGACACACGCACGCACACACACACACACACACACACACACAGACATGCATGTAGACACATCACACATACACAGACACACACACGTGCACACACACTCACTGACACTTTGCATAGACACATACACAGACAGACACACACATACACGCACACACACACTCACAGACACGCACATAGACACATCACACTGACCCACATACAAACAAACACACACGCACACACGAACGCTTACCGTATACATAGGAACACAGCGACATTCAGTTACACACATGCA
This sequence comes from Anguilla rostrata, assembly GCF_018555375.3. NCBI lineage: Eukaryota > Metazoa > Chordata > Actinopteri > Anguilliformes > Anguillidae > Anguilla > Anguilla rostrata. The sequence goes on along the minus strand of NC_057946.1, from coordinate 4,544,600 downwards.
TCTGAACACACAGACATGCAGCATTCTGCGTGAGCCTGTAGAATCTGACATTTGAGAAGGGCCATTTCACTGGAGATGGCTGGAAGGGCAGCATGACTAAGGGTCAGGGGCATGCCCAGTGAGGGACACAGAGATTAGGGGTGTGGTGAAATAATGAAAATTTAAATGCACAATGTCTGCAGTTGCAAGTAGGAGTTTGGGGAGCATGTCCGGTGATGACATTTGTTGACATTGTCAGGCGAGCCTAATGTTGCATGCAGGGACTTTGAGTTCGATAGTGCAAGTGTGGATTGGTGGCGTGCTCCATGACGTAACCAGGGACTCAGGGTCTGTGATACGAGTTTAAATTTGGGGGGAAAGTCTGAGCACCAGGGACTGGGGGTGTGACTGGTGATATGGGATTAAATTTGGGGGGGGGGATGGTCTCAGGTTCCATATCAGGGATTCGGGAGGGTCTGTTGTATGGATGAGGGATGAGAGTGTGTGTCTGGTGTAGGCAGTGTGTGTTCGGGGTGTGGGTGTAGATGAGTGCCACGGGTTGGGGGCGTACGGGCTGATATTGGGGAGCAGCGGTCGGGGGTGGAGTGGATGAGGCCGTATGCGAGATGGAGATGTGGAGAAAGGGAGCGAGGGATGGAGGGAAAAATGGAGGGAGGATGGGTTAATTGCTGTGCTTGCCGGTGGCTGGCCCTTTGATCAGACGCAGCTTTGGTGCACACTATCATGAAGGCCTCCGCATGAACCTCATTTACGAAGACAGCTGAAAAACAACTGAGTGAGGAAGAGAGAGAGAGAGAGAGAGGAAGAGAGAGAGCGTAGTGAAACATGGTGATAGAGAATCAGAAACTGAATAATGTACTCGTACTTTGATGGAGTTGAACACCAGACACTTTACTGTGTACTACTATTTCTACTACCACTACTACTAGTATTACTACTAATAATAATAATAATAATAATAATGATACTTAGTGTCTCTCTCTTTCTGTTTCTCATCCTCCCCTTTTGTTACTGATTCTGGTCCTCCTCTCTCTCTCCCTCCTTTCCCGCACTCCCTCCGTCTCCTCCTCCCTGTCCGTCACGCGTTTTGGTGGGCGTACGCTGCATGCGTACGCCAGCCGCTCGCTCTCTCCCTGAAGCCTCCCGCTCCACGGCGTGCGGGCCGCACTCTCTCACGCGCCCCGGCGGCGTCCCCCCTTTTCAGACGTTATCCGTGTTTTACCTCTCCCTGGGGCGGGGCGGGCGTCTGCTTCCCCCGCCCCGTCTCCTTTTCCTGCTTACGCACCCCAGCTGAGGGCTTCTGGGAAACACGCGGAGAGATGAGGGTTATTACCAAAAAAAATCGTAGCGCCGCAAAAAGCTGTGAAATTACCGTGGAGACGGAGAGGGCACTGAACCCCTGATGTGTAGGCCCCGGGCAGACGGGGTGGGCACATTGGGGCCGCTGCTCTTAAACATACACGGGCTGTAAACTGACGGCTTTAAGTAAGCGCTGTTTCAGCCAGACCAGATATATTCTCCCTAAGCTCGTCCTGGTACCGCTGCTGCAGCGGCGGCTTCCTTAGACGGCCAACCGCGGGGCTGCTTTGTGCCAGCGCTGAGGAGTCTGAAGATGCTTCAGCCTGTGGGGGAATGGGAGGGTGGATGTGTGAAGAAGAGAGAGAGAGAGCGAGAGAACGAGAGAGAGGAGAGAGAGAGAGAGAGAGAGAGAGAGAGAGAGAGAGAGAGGAGAGAGAGAGAGAGAGAGAGAGAGAGAGAGTGAGAGAACGAAACAGAGAGAGTGAGAGAGCGAGAAGAGAGAGAGAGACGAAGAGACAGAGAGAGAGAGAG
>NC_057946.1:4525270-4537770 GCF_018555375.3 Anguilla rostrata | reverse complement strand
AGTATTTTACAGTAGTGTAACAGTGAGAGTGTTTTACAGTAGTGTAACAGTAAGAGTATTTTACAGTAGTGTAACAGTGAGAGTGTTTTACAGTAGTGTAACAGTAAGAGTATTTTACAGTAGTGTAACAGTGAGAGTGTTTTACAGTTGTGTAACAGTAAGAGTATGTTACAGTAGTGTAACAGTGAGAGTGTTTTACAGTAGTGTAACAGTGAGACTGTTTTACAGTAGTGTTACAGTAAGAGTGTTTTACAGTAGTGTAACAGTGAGACTGTTTTACAGTAGTATTGCACGGAGGCTCAGAGTCCTGTTTCTCTTGCAGAGCAGCCAGAGCGTTTGGAGAGTACCTGTCCCACAATCACCCGGAGAACCGCAACGGATCAGGTCAGGTGACTTTCCATAACCTCGGCTAGCTCACCCTTCTCTCTCCTCTCTCCTCTCATTCGTATAGCTGTCAGATCACTCCTTTCTCCTTTCTCTCTCCTCCCCTGGCATCCCACTGCTCACATTTTAGACCTTGTTTCTCCTCTCATTCAAAAAAGTGCTTTACTGGCAACTCACCCATTTTACGGTTAGGCCTTGCCAAAATGCTGACCTCATAAGACAAATGGCCCTGTCTCCTTTCTCTTCCTGTTTCTCTCTCTTTCTCTCTCAATTCCACTACCCCCCCGCCCCTTTCTGTCGCTCTGAAGATCACCTGCTGTCTGACTCGTACCTCGGCCAGGAGTCAGACTCCCCGGACAACGGGCGAACCGAAACCAGCAGCCGCCGCCCATCGAACCCCGCCCCAACGCCGGCAATCGGCGAGCCGGGCCTGAGCAAGCCGCCGCAGGCCACGCCCACCGATCGCCGCCTGTCTCTGGAGTGCGGGTTCCCCAGGCAGGGGCCGCAGCAGAGGGGCGGAGTCTACACCATCACCGGGGAGGGGGGCATGCTCGGGGGTCGGGGCAGCAAGGAGAGCCTGGAGCTGGAGGTGCTGAAGGCGGGGCGGGACCCGAGGCAGGCCCCGCCCCCTTCCTCTTCTTCCACCTCCCCGCTCCCGCAGCAACGGCAGCGGCACGGCGGGGGCGGGGCCGACGGCGGCGGGGGCGGCGGCGGGGGCGGGGCCAGCGCCCATCACCACGGTAACCATCACCACAGCAGCCACCACCACCACCACCACCACCACGGGCACCAGCCCTCCCAGCCCCTGCAGAGCTCGGTCAGCGCCCACAACATCCGGGGCTGGGGCGAGGGCGACGGCAAGGAGGGGGCGGGCTCCCGGGACGACTGCAGCCTGGGCTGCGACGCCTGTGCCAGCGGGGCCTCCTCCCAAAGCCAGCGCTCCCTGGACCTGGAGAGCACCTCGCGCGACGCAGGCAAGCAGCGGGAGGGGGGGTTAAGAGAGGATGGGCAGTGTGGAGCAGGGGGTGGGGTTAGAGAGGAGGGCCAGTGCAGAGCAGGGGCGGGGTAGAACGGGGGGGCAGGGGAGCAAGGGGCGGGGTAGAGGAGGAGGCTGTGTGGAGCGGAGGCAGGGTTAGAGAGGAGGGGCCAGTGTGGAGTACGGGGCGGGGCTAGCAGAGGAGGGGCAGTGTGGACAGGGGGCGGGGTTAGAGAGGAGAAGCAGTGCGGAGCAGGGGGCGGGGCTAGAGAGGAGGGGCTGTGTGGAGCAGGAGGCAGGGTTAGAGAGGAGGGGCAGTGTGGAGCAGGGGGCGGGGTTAGAGAGGTAGTGTGATATTGGCAGGGGAGTGGGCAGTAGGAATATCCTTCCCAGTGTCAGAAGCAGTAAAAAAAATGATCCCCCCTCAGGACGCTTAATTATCATTATTAATGGAAAACTACAGCCTAAAACACTTATGAGAATTTTGCATATTGGAGATGTGACCCAGGTCCTGTTGTCCTGTTTTGTAGGGTGCATCAGTTTTTTTTGCTGCTGAATTCAAGTTCTGCAGGCAACATGATCATGATGTCACGGGGTGATATTGCGACAGCAGGAGCAGGGCTGTTTAATAGGAGAGAGTGTCTTCAGCTCGCCGTAACACCAACTATAAGTATCAGATATTTATGTCGGCCCATTAAAGACAACAGGTCAGGGGGTTTTGCCTTGAATCCCCGCTAATCAACTTTCTGCAGTACTCTCCTACTGAGAGAAATCAATCACTTATCAAGAGGACATTTTTGCCGTGCCAGCAAGCCTCAACAGTCCAGGATGCAACAGTGTGGCTTCACAGGGGAACTGGGATTGTGGCCAAAGTCAAAGTTGGATCTCTGACTTTGCTTTTGGCCTTTTTAGCTAAAGCGGGGGGGGTAACGTAGGAAAATAACACGCTGGAGCAGACCCGGAAGAGGCCTGCCAGGATAGCAAATGAAGAATTGTAATTAGTGATAAAGTACGATATATATAACAAATATCAGATAATAAACCACGTTTGCTAACCAGGTAAATGTTTTAGCCTGGAGTTTTCCTTTAATAATCGGATAGATTTATAAGTGCAGTGTGCCACCCCCATGTCAAACTCACTTCTTTGCCCCTGGATGTGGGGGCAGGCTGGGAGATATGGAAGAGTGTGGGTGTTGGGCTAGAGGCGGAGCTGGAGAGGAAGAACTGCGTGGAGCAGGAAGATGGGGGGAAGAGAGGGAAGAGAGATAGAGCAGCTGGAGGAGGGGCTGTTTCAATGTCATCCCCATCTTTTGCTGTGGGGGTGTGCTTATCTGTGAGTTTGTGCATCCTTTGTCTCTTTGGAGCAATCAGAAACTAGCCCCGCCCCCAGTCCCACCTTAGCCCCGCCCCCAGCCCCACCCTGCCCCACCCACCACTGACCACCTCTCTCCTCTCCTCCCCTCTGCAGATGACGGCAGCTGGTTCCCCAAGGAGAACATGTTCAGCTTTCAGACGGCCACCACCACCATGCAGGCGTGAGTTTCTCACCCTCAGCCTGACTCTACCTGACATGCATGCACACACACACACACACACATACGCTACGCACCACCACATGTGCACAGCACGACCATACCAACCATAACACATGCAGACAATACGCACACACACACACACACACACACACACACACACATTACATACAGTACATAAATGCGTGCATGCACACACACACTCACACAGACATGCACCTGCGCGCACAGACTCACACACACACACACAGACACACACTCCAGTCTCTCCAGTCCCTAATGGCTGCTTTACTCTCATATATAGATAATTGCAGTTTGCCCTTCAAACACTGTGCCTCGCTCATTCCCTTCTCTTATTATCTCTCTCTCCCTCTCTCCTTCTCTAAAGCAGACACAATCATACAGCGCCAGTGTCAGTATTCAGTTAAAATCATGGCATGACTGTAAAAGATTCTGTACAAGTTAGCCAGCAGGCTACTTTTCCTTGACAGTCCCGCTCCACATAGGCATTACAAGAAACAATGTTTAAATGAAATCAGTAAAAATGTATGTATGTAAAAAAATAGGTGGAATTTATTTGTCTGTTTTTCCTCTCTTGCATGCCCCTCTCCCCACCGGACCGGTCCACAGGATTTCGTAAGTACACCCCTCTGCCCCCCTCTGCTGCTCTCCGTGTGGGAGGACCCCCTCTTATGCGTCCCGTAGATGCTGGTTTCCCTGCCAAAAAAAAAAAACCCCTTGCAGCCTCCTAAACCCGTACCGCACTCTCTCCTTTAACCCGTAACCCCTGACCTTTGACCTCTTCTGCTCATGGACTGAGTGTTTGAAGTTACACATGGAGGTAGCATAGCAGGGCACTCTTAACTCTCCCTAAAACCTGCACTTCACCCCCCTGCACCCCCTCAGACTCACAGAACAGCAGTAGCCGGTATGGGACAGGCAAAGTGTGGTGCCTCTGCACGGTTCGGAATCTCAGATCGAAAGCGAGCAGCGCAGGACCTTTCCGCCGAATCGACCCTTTCAGACGCTGATGCAAGCCCTTCTCTAAATTTGGGACAGAGAGGGGGGCGTGAGCTCCTAGCTCCTAGCTCCTTGAAGGAGCATTTAACGGGTTGGAACGTCCTCAAAGATGGCGCGCCCCGCTCGATTTCCGGGTCAGTCACGCGCCGCGGAGACAAAGGACGGATAAAATAAGAAATGAGAAAACTTGTGACTCCAGACCACGTCAATTTCACATTTTTTTTTTGACCCATTTGGCCTTCCGTACTTTAGAAAAGAAGGAGGCAAGGAAATGAAGCACGGAGGTAAAAAAAACAAAACGAGCGGTTGGAACGCACCCAAGGTGTGAGCGCTTTGCCCGTTGAGGCAGCTGGCCGGCCGCGGTCTGGATTCTGGGAGCGAGCACCTTGGCGGTTTTATTTCGCCGTTTGCAGCCACTCTAATCTGGAGTGATTACGTTTTTTTTTTTATTCCCGCCGCCCTGGCGCGTGCCCCGCCCGCTTGGCGGCCTGCCGGCGGCCCGGCGGCGGGGTCCGGCAGCATTTAGGCACATCGGCACTGCGGCAGCTCGCTAGCAGAACAGCCGAGGCGTGGTCTGCCCAGACGAGGATCAGCTGCGGGGGGAGAATGCGAAACGGCCGACTTTGCGTTTTTTTTCTCCTGACGCCGCCGGACCCCGCGGCGGGCCTGTGGGGCACTCGCTCGCTCGCTCGCTTTTGGGAATCCGTTTGACACGGCTGGGTGCTTTTCTCTCTCTCTCTGTATCTGTACTCCAGCCAAATGCCTTGTTCGAGCCTACGACGGCGGCTGTGCCTCTCGGGGGTTTGAACCCGCAGCCGCTTGAGTCGCCTTTTTGCGTTCTGTTCTTCTTTGTAGACGCCGCTCAGCAGTTCTCGGCGCGCTCGCCCCGATCCCCCTGAACGGCTTTTCCCGGCGGACGTCCGGCTGTGCCACGCCAAAACGTTTTTATTTGAGCAAGGCTTTTTAAAAAAAAGAAAAAAAAAAAAAAAACAGGGACAGTGCGGATTTCAGGTATTAATCCAGCTGTCGCCGCTCGCCTTCCTTTAATTAAACCTTTCACACGCGAGCGCGGCACAAGTTCCTGACGCTCTGTGATTTGCGCGGAGAGCGACGGGTTCGATGCCGCCAGTTAATTTGCTTTCCCCGGCCGCGCGGGAGAAGAGAAGGCGGGGCGCGGGGCGCGTATGCCGCACAAACAAAAAAAAACGATCCGGCCCGATAACGACGGACGGACGGGCGATTGATCCGCTCTCGTGTTTGGAGAGAGAGCGCGCGCTGAGCGATTACGGAGAGAGCAGCAGATCAATCAAAAGTATCCGCTCGTGCGTGACATCAAAACAGCGGCAAGGACACGATGATGAGAAACAGCGGAAAGCGTGATTTAATAATGGAACGGGAGCACGCGAGCTAATGCACGTTCCGGTTCAATTATGACTTCGCGTATCGGGCGAACGGGTTCATGTGCCCCATCGACGGCTGCGTTCTGATCCTGTTTATTCGGCACGAGCCCTCGTTTAAAGCAACGCGCCGTTTCCTGGAACTCGCTCGGCTGATGTTGAAGTGATGTACGGTTTTCATTCGCTTACTCGTTTGACGGAGTCGTTAAACGCTCGCGCAACGGAGTTAGCCGAAAGGCTAGCTTTCGTCTGTGGTCCCTGGGCATGTCTGAACAATAGCACTGCAGTACAGAAAATAGATACATGCAGGAAGATAGTCAGGCTAGGCAGGTTACCTCACTCAACAGTGTCACATCTGGGTGATGGATCCACACCCTTCTGGTTACCAGTCTTCCTTCATTGGAAGTGTGAGGCTTGATCTGGGGAATCCAAAAGCAAGCATGCACACACACACACACACATGCACGCACGCACACACACTCAATCATGCACGCACGCATGCACACACGCACACACGCACACACGCACATATGCACGCACGCACACACACGCACTCACACACATACATACGCACACGCACGCATGCACGCACACACACACACACACACACACACACACACACGCACACACTCACACACACACACGCTCACACACACCTCTGCAAGGCTTTCCCTCCAGGTGTTGGGAGAACATCTTACTCTTGGTGCTGATGGTGACCAGCTGTGTCATTATGTCAGAGAGGATATATTTATGACAGTTTGCCGTTGCCCCTCACCCCTTCAATTCAGTTTAACTTCAAAAAACCTTCTTTTTTCCGCGAGGGAACATTTTGTGTGGCGAGAACCATCCTTTTCACAATTAGAATTAGCATGGTGGGTGCATTCAGAAAATCTAATGATGAACGCCTGTAAAATAAAAAAAGCTGCTTAGTACAGAATATCATGGTCATGGCCAGTGGACAGGGACAGTACGTGCCATTATTATGCTGACAGTGAACCATGATACAATGTAGCGTAAAGGCAGTTAAAAATGCAATGGCAGCAGTAAATCTGATTGTGTTGAAGTACTGGAATAAAATAACGTTAAAAATTATATTGATAAAAAAAGCATCATGGGCAGTAATGTAGGAATGCAACGTGTTCAGTAAAGGAACATATTATTTCAATATATGCGATGGCACCTGGATAAGAGCGCACACACACACACAAACACACACACACACACACCACTGCTGTGATCCCCTGCATGATGATGAAAGCTGGGCTGTGGAATGCTGGGTCCTGATTGGTGGGCTTGGCTGTGGGCATGCTCGATGCCTGGCGTAGACGACTCTTCTCTCCGTTGACTATCGATGATACCCACCCGCACCTTGAGCGTTAACCCCGCCCCCCTGACCTGGTGCCAGCCCCTCCCCCCCCACGTACTAACAAAGCCCAGCCCTCTATGACTATGCACCCTCACCCCCCCGGTACTAACCTGGCTAATGGCTCCCAACCTGACCCCCGACCCCTGACCCCTGACCCTGCGCACCCACGTTAACGCTGTTGCGCGTCCTGCCAGGGCGTTCCGGGGCCTTGCTGAGAGAAAGAGGAGAAAGAGACAGGTGGAGTCTGCGGCCATGATCCAGAGGTACCGCACCCCCCACCCCTTTACCCCACCCCCCCGCTCCTCTGTTTCCTGTTTCTGTGCCACGCCTACTTTACTGTGGCCACACCCCCCCTAAACCCGCCCACACACCCACCCGGATACAAGATACTGTAACTCCCTGTAAAGATGCGCTGATGAGGTGTGCACAGGGGCACGCGCAACTCGCTGCAGATGAGTTCACGCCTCCCACGGGCGCGCTGGTGCTTTGGGGACTGCGCGGGCGTTCGTCAGTGGTGCAAATTAGCCTGTGAAGAAAAGAACCCCGCTGGGCATCGATGGCACCTCTCCGTGTGGGCTGTGCTGCCGCACGTGTGTGTTCTGGAAAATTCCGCGCGCCCGTGATGTCATTTGAGTCATGTGCAGCTGTCACGCTGGGCCGATCTATGGAGAAGACTGCTGTGTGAGCTCAGAGTTCGGCTGCGCCCAGGAACGCACTGGGTACGCTGGGTATTCTGCAGAGAATAAAGTGGGGGGGGGGGGTCTACTGAGGTTCACCGAGGGTCTGCTTCTCCCCACGGTGTAACGACCACCACCAGGGTAGGGCAGACGGGGGAGAGACGGAACGCGAGGAAGCTTTAATGCCCCCGGGGGGGTATTTGTCTCGCGGCAGTCTCTAACAATCCACCACGCCGCCGGCATTGCGCAGCGCTGCGGCTGCGATTAACGGCCCACAATGCAACAGGTCCCAGGGCGCCGTGTGCGTGCGGCTCTACAGTACAAACACAGGGGGGTCGCAGAGGAAGCGGCCCGCTGTGTACTGGCTGGAATACGGTAGCTAGCTGCAGATGACAGGGAAGTGCTAGTCTAACGCCAGACACAATTGGCAGTGTTCGCGGGTGGGGAAGCCGGTGAGGGTGTGAGTCCTGATCGCTGCATTAGCGACTCCTACTGGTTGGTCTGTCCAGCGGGGAGGGGATCTGGGGGAGATGGCGTGAACCTCCGCGCGCGAAGCGGCTGTGGCAGTCTACACCCATCCCCAGACGGACAGAGGATAGCCCATCGACCAGGACTGTGGCTGGTCCACACGGGAAATTGGTATAACGACTAAACTGGGGAGAAAATGGGAGAAAAATGGCAAAAAAGGAACTAACTCATAGAGCGGGACTTACCCATCATCCTTACCTCCCTGCGACATCCTCGCACCAAGCTCCTGGGCTTGGAATCCAGTGCCCCCAGCCCTATAATGGGGGTCACGGTTCTGCTGACGGTGTAGAAGGTGCTGGTTTTTATCAGATGAGCACTCAAACTGAGGTCCTGACTCACTGTGGCCATTAAAGATCCTGTGAACCATTCCTAAAAATTAGGGGTGTTATCTGCAGTGCCCTGGTCAAATACTGGCTCTCTGTGTCCAGCCACATAATCATCCCCTACGTCTGAAGGGCCATAGAGTCCCCTGCATTCCCTTCCAGGTCATCGCTCATAATGAAAATGGCTCATTCCGTAGCGCTGCCTGGCTAAATAAAAAACATTTGCACTCGGGGGCATAGATTGTTCTCCAGCAGGTTCAGAGGGGGGGGGGGTCACCCTGACCAATCAGATGCTGAGCGAGGAGGCTGCGCTGGAGCTCGGCTTTTACACCCGTGATTCCCCCCAGCCCTGCCGGGCCGGCTCGAGATCACGGTTGGGGGGGGGGGGGGCGGTCAGCACCCCGAGGAAGACCCAATAAAGGTGAAATGTTCGTCGCGACCGGGGCAGTGGTGGCCGGTAACAAATTTATAACGCCAACTTTATCGAGCTGCGAGGCTCGTCGTCCTTCCGGCGTCTTCCGCACCTCAGCTCCCGCGCTGCTAGAGCGGTTCTGATCCAGCGGCGCTGATCCAGCGGTTCTGATCCAGTGGTTCTGATAGAGCGGTTCTGATCCAGCGGTTCTGATCCTGCGGCTCTGATCCAGCGGTTCTGATAGAGTGGTTCTGATAGAGCGGCTCTGATCCAGCGGTTCTGATCCAACGGCACTGATAGAGCGGCTCTGATCCAGCGGTTCTGATAGAGCGGCTCTGATCCAGCGGTTCTGATAGAGCGGTTCTGATAGAGCGGTTCTGATAGAGCGGCTCTGATCCAGCGGCTCTGATAGAGCGGTTCTGATAGAGCGGTTCTGATCCAGCGGTTCTGATAGAGCGGTTCTGATAGAGCGGTTCTGATAGAGCGGTTCTGATCGAGCGGCTCTGATCAGCGGTTCTGATCCAGCGGTTCTGATAGAGCGGTTCTGATAGAGCGGCTCTGATCCAGCGGCTCTGATAGAGCGGTTCTGATAGAGCGGTTCTGATCCAGCGGTTCTAATAGAGCGGTTCTGATCCAGCGGTTCTGATCAGCGGTTCTGATAGAGCGGCTCTGATCCAGCGGTTACCTGATCAGCGGTCTGACTAGAGCGGTCTCTGATCAGCGGTCTGATCCAGCAGGTTCTAAACAGAGTGGTTCTGATCCAGCGGTTCGATCGAGCGGCTCTGATCGGACGGTTCTGATAGAGCGCTCTGATCCACGCTGTTCTGTCTCAGCGGTTCTGACCAGAGCAGGTTCTGAGAGCGGTTCCCTGTAAGAGGCGTGATCCAGCGGTTCTGATAGAGTGGTTCTGATCGAGCGGTTCTGATAGAGCGGCTCTGATCCAGCGGTTCTGATAGAGCGGTTCTGATCGAGCGGTTCTGATAGAGCGGCTCTGATCCAGCGGTTCTGACCGAGCGGTTCTGATCGAGCGGTTCTGATAGAGCGGTTCTGATCCAGGGGTTCTGACCGAGCTGTTCTAATAGAGCGGTTCTGATAGAGCACAGACCCGCCGTCGCACGCTCGGTGCGATCGGAACATATCGTGCGCAACAACGTAATTTAAAAAATCACATCGCCATGTTTCAGCTCTCATAATGTCTGGGACTCAGAAGAGGGCAGGCTGAGAGTATTGTTCGCCTGTAAAGTATGTTTTTTTGTATATGTGATCTGAACAAGTCGCACTGGAAAATCACATCGGGCATCATTTCAGCTTCCTGTGTCAGTAAATCCTGAGACCTGGAACCGGGCAGAATACTAATGTTACTGAAGTCCTTGAATGGTAATAATAGTAATACAAAACAGAGTGTATTAGCACCTTTCACACAACAAAGCAAGTATAGCTCAAATGGCTCCATAGCGGGATATAAACGATGTGGATAAGACTAAAATACATCCAAAAAATCTAATAAGTTGTGGACAAATAAAAGGGTAAGTAGAGGGTAAATAAAAGGAATTTAGGTCAAATAAGCACTAATCACATGAATAGCTATCTTAAACAGGTGAGTTTTCAGCTGAGGTTGTAACTTATAGCTCAGTTTCGTGGTGAACCGTTCCTTATATTTATATTATATTATATTATATATATATATTATATATTTTGCAGTGTACACGGAGAAGGGCATTTCGTAACCAGTCATTTTTTCTCACACTCAAAGCGCTCTACATGGATGGGGGGGGGGGGAGGGGGAACTCAGCCCCCACCAACGTGTAGCCCCCACCTGGATGATGGACGGCAGCCATTTTGCGCCAGAACGCTCACCACACGCCAGCTAAGGTGGAGAGGGAGAGAGAGAGAGGGAGAGAGGGACTGTAGCCTGTTAAACTGGGGGGATGATTCAGCGATAGGATAGAGAGAGCCAGCTTGGGAATATCAGCCACGACCCTCTTTTCAGTTCCCCCGCAATTCACTCGCAAAATTATTCAAGAGCTTTTCTTCGGCAGATCCCGGAGGTCTGATCGGCTGCTAGGAAAATCAAAAGCTCATAGAAATAGATGTGTTCGGGTGCGAGTCCTCCCACTAGCCTGAGGCCGGCGCGGGGGTGATTGACAGTATTGCGGGGGACAACAGGCTCGTAACAGCGTGGTTCCGCCTTTTTTCCCAGGGTTCCCGAGGTTTGGGCGAGGGTAGGCGAGGGCTCGGGCTGACGATGTAGTTTACGGCGTAAAGTCCGGGTCGTCTGGCGGGCGGACGCTAGCGCCTGAAGCTACGCCCGAAGTGCTTCTCGCGGGGCGCAGAGTTTCACAGAGCGCCCGCTCACAGTCGCTCTCTGACAAACCGCTCAGACGCTCAGCACTCAGAGTCACTGGGGCCCCGTGTGTCGCTTTCATAGCCGGCCGCCCACGCAACTACTGTTGCATATTGTAAAAAAAAAAATGCAGCAGATACACACATTCCAAATTAAAATTGATGGTGAATGGTAAACGGACTGCATTTATATAGCGCTTTTATCCAAAGCGCTTTACAATTGATGCCTGTCATTCACCCATTCACACACACTCACCAACGGTGAAAGGCTGCCGTGCAAGGTACCAATCAGCTCGTTGGGAGCAATTAGGGGCTAGGTGTCTTGCTCAGGGACACTCCGACACGCCCAGGGCAGGGGATCGAACCGGCAACCCTCCGACTGCTAGACAAACCGCTCTTACCTCCTGAGCTATGCTGGGTAAGAAGTACAAAAACCAGTAACCTGGGTAACTACAAGCTCTGAAACACTGTAGATATTATAAAGCAGTTACTGTTCAGCCACTGCATTCGTGAATGAGATTCCGTGTTAGAGCACAAACATTTGTACTAATGTCCCTGCTACTAATTAGCGTTAGAGAAAAACAAATAGATTGAAACAGATGGAAGAAAAACGTTTTAAAAATGAAGCGAATAACTGTCATTGCGCATTCAGGGCTCTTGTGTGCATGGGCGGGGGCGTGATGCGTGAAGTTCACGCGTATTTCATGATTTAGAGTCAGAGTTTGGGGTCAGTTCCATTTCAGTTTCGCTGGTTCAGTCAGGGAATGATTTGAAAATTCTACTATTATTCGGAAACGACCGGTTAAAAGGACACCGTCTCCTCGCGTTTATTGAAATTTCGGTGCGTGACCCTGTGGGTGCGTGTTGCTGTTTTCATACGCTGTGGGCGGCGGAGGCTAATCGGTTCTGGGTTCTGCGGGGCGATGATAACGGAGCAGAGCGGAGCGGCACATCAAACAGGGAGCCGTGCTGCGGAGCGCGGCGGGGAGCGGGGGAAATGCAGAGCGTGCGCCAGGCGAACGGCGAGGTACGGTTAGCGCGGTACAGTTAGCGCGGGTACGGTTAGCACGGTACGGTTAGCGTGGGTACTGTTAGCGTGGTACGGTTAGCGTGGGTACAGTTAGCGTGGTACGGTTAGCGTGGGTACAGTTAGCGTGGTATGGTTAGCACGGTACAGTTAGCGTGGGTACGGTTAGCACGGTAAGGTTAGCGTGGGTACTGTTAGCGTGGTACGGGTAGCGCGGGTACAGTTAGTGTGGTACGGTTAGCACGGTACCGTTAGCGTGGGTATGGTTAGCGTGATACGGCTATCGCGGTACTGTTAGCACAGTATGGTTAGCATGGTATGGTTAGCACGGTACAGTTAGCGCGGGTATGGTTAGCACGGTACAGTTAGTGTGGTACTGTTAGCGTGGTACTGTTAGCGCGGTACGGTTAGCGTGGTACAGTTAGCGCGGTACAGTTAGCGTGGTTACGTTTAGCGCGCTACGGTTAGCACAGCACGGTTAGCGCTCCCCACCGCATTCCGCTCGTCCTGCTGTT
>NC_057946.1:4515270-4520270 GCF_018555375.3 Anguilla rostrata | reverse complement strand
GAGTGTCTGTTACTGCAGTGTGTGTTAGTGTGCGTGTGTTAGCATGTTTACGATTTCTCTCTCTGAGTGTCTGTCCCTGCAGTGTGTGTGTGTTAGCGTGTCTGTCATTGTGGGTCTGTGTGTGTGTGTATTTACGCAGCTGTGTGTTAGCGTGCATGTGTTAGCGTGTCTGTGCGTGTGGGTCTGTGTGTGTATTTACGCTTTCTCTCCTTCAGTGGGTATCTGTCGCAGCAGTGTGTGTTAGCGTGCGTGTGTTAGCGCGTTTGCGCATGTGTGGGTGCGTTTGTGTGTGTGCACTGTATGCACGCATGTGCAAGCGTGTGCATGTGGGTTTATTTGTATGTTGTCATTGTCTGTGACACATGTTCATGTTTGTCATCTCCATCTGATGCCTGTTTCTGACGTCGCTGTGTTCCTGGTGCATTGTGGGCAATGTTCTACAGGAATCAAGTTTTTTTGTCTTCTTTTCCTTGTATATCACTGTTTCTCTCTTCTCTCTGTAGTAGCAAAGCTGTTTGTTTCTGTTTGTAGTTTGAATTTGGCCTCAACTCGTTCTCTCCCACCCTTGACTGTCTCTTTCCTTTCTCCTCCGCCTCTGCGATTTTCTTTTTCCCTCCCTTTATTCTTCTAATAAAACCCTTTCTTCCACAATTATTCATTGGCTCATCCCTCTATCTATATGGCCCCATTCCACTTTTAAATTATGGCATATGGTCCCTCCCTCTCCTTAACTCCCTCTGTTGTCTCACTGCTCTGCACTCTGTCTTGCTGGTCTGCCTCCGCCCCTTTTCTTTCTGGCCCCTCCCTCTGCCTCCGCCCCTTTTCTTGCTGGCCCCTCCCTCTGCCTCCATCCATTTTCTTGCTGGCCCCTCTCTCTGCCTCCATCCATTTTCTTGCTGACCCCTCCCTCTGTGCTACTTTCCCTGGCTGTGATAGGTGGGGACCTGCAGTCGTCCTGCGGGACCCTGGATGAGGGGGTGTGCGACGACACCCTGGACTGGGAGGAGGAGAGGGAGCTGGAGAGGGTGGCCTGCGAAGGGGACGACTTCATCCCCCCTAAAATCATGGTGAGGCACGCCCCAGACTGCTCCTCAGGCTGTAGCAGTGGGGCTAGCATGCAGTCTTCTCTAAGAGCAGTTTACAGTTCAGTCAGTCCGCAGAAGCTTTCAGCTTACTGTGTGCGTATCAGCTTACAAAAGGTGCGTTTAACCACGGCAAGCAGACATCACCCGAGGTAGCGATCGCCAATATTGATATCAAATCAAATCCACTTTCGAGATGCACGCCTCAGTACCTAAATCCTGATATATTCTCTCTCTCCCTCTCTTTCTCTCTTTCTCTTTCCCTCTCTTCCTCTCTCTCTCTCTCTCTCTCTCTCTCTCTCTCCCTCTCTCCCTTCCCCCTCTCTCTCTCTCTCTCCCTCTCTTTCTCTCTTTCTCTCTCCCTCTCTTCCTCTCTCTCTCCCCTCCCCCTCTCTCTCTCTCTCTCGCTCTCTCTCTCCCTCTCTTTCTCTCTTTCTCTCTCCCTCTTTCTCTCTCTCTCTCTCTCTCTATCTCTTTCTCTCTCTCGCTCTCTCTCAGCTCATCTCCTCCAAGGTTCCGAAGGCGGAGTACATCCCCAACATCATCCGCAGAGACGACCCCTCCGTCATCCCCATATTATACGTGAGTCTCCCGGCACAACCGCTCCTGCGCATGCCTGTACATGATGATGAAACTCCAGTCTGCATACAGCCACACTCGAACCCGGGGGTGCCCAAACCCTGGGTCCTGGCCCCATTTGGGGTCCCTTGATATGAGGATTGGCTTGCCTGAAAATTTTGGGCGGGGAAAAAAAAATAGACATTTTTTTTTGTCTCTTTTAAATATGTGAATGTAGGCTGCTACATGTGGATCATCACACCAATACAGCTATAGTAAAGCAGGAGGCAAGAGTGGTCATGATGTATCACAAATATAGTTACTGCTAAATGGTGTTAGGCACGAGGCATGTGTGTGGGTGGGATGCTGAGGTTGTGTACGTTTGTGAACATTAATTTTGGGGTCTCTTCAGAAAAGAATTTGGGAACCCGTGCTCTAGTCTATGCGCAGTTACACGCCAATGTACTGTATATTTATCCACACCCCAACCTATGTACAGCTGCACTGTAACCTATAAACTACTACCTGTCCTAAATACTACCGAACCATGTCGTATATACAACCAAACACCGTCCTGTATACAAACACACTCTGTCCTGTATGGAACCGCACTGCAAACAACATACAACCAGACCCTAGCCTATATGCAGGCCTCCAACTCGTCCCACCCCCCACTCCCCCACGCCCACACACACACACACACACATACTCATCCTGCTATCCTGAAGGTCAGATATTATCTCTGTTTATCTTCTGTCGAGCAGACAGTGATTCCACTTTCTCTGTCAGATAGAGATATGACTATTCCTGGTGAAGTTGAAGTTATTCCTGGTGGAACAGTCACATAACATAACATAACATAACATAAGACGAGAACAGGCCATTCAGCCCAACACTGCTCGTCTATTCCTACCACTAAACTGTACTCAATGCTTAGTTTACCTAAAAGCTAGATAGTATCTAACACTGTATCAAGCCGGGCCTTGAATACCCCCCAGTGTTTCTGCCTCCGCTATATGGCCAGGCAAGCTATTCCACACATTGACCACTCTCTGTGTGAAAAAATATTTCCTAATGTCTGGGTGAAATTTACCCGTGGCCAGTTTCCATTTATGCCCCCTCATTCTGCTAACCAAACTTCACTCAGTCTTCTTCTCCTCTCTTCCCTCTCCAGGATCATGAGCACGCCACCTTCGATGACATCCTCGGTAGGTTTGTAGTTGCGCAACGCTGTTTTCAGAACGCCTCTCTTTGTGGCTGTGGGGTGGGGGGGGGGTCTCTCTCTTACTCTTTCTTTCTCTCATTTTCTTTATTTCTGTCCTTTCTCTCACAGAGGAAATTGAAAAGAAGCTCACGGCCTACAGGAGAGGCTGCAAGATCTGGAAAATGCTCATCTTCTGTCAGGTAAAGAGGAAAGAGGGCTCACTGGAGTCACTGGTATTTGTGTGTGTGTGTGTGTGTGTGTGTGTGTGTGTGTGTGTGTGTGTGTGTGTGTGCACGTGTACCCGCCTGACCTTACCTATGTCTCTGTCCCTCAGGGTGGACCTGGGCACCTGTACCTGCTGAAGAACAAGGTGGCCACTTTTGCCAAGGTGGAGAAGGAGGAAGACATGAGCCAGTGAGTGACATCATCATGACATCATTGCACAGTGACCATAACACCGTCTTATACTACACCATAATAACCACCGTGCTCATACACCATCATAGCCAAAGCTACACTATCTATACTGTTATGCGCTGTTATAAGCACAGCTAAAGTTTTCTCTTTTTTTCCATGCTTGTGTGTGTGTGTGTGTGTGCACGTGTGTGTGTGTGTGTGTGTGCGCACGTGTGTGTGTGCGTGCGTGTGTGTGTGTGCGTGTGCACGTGTGTGTGTGTGTGTGTGTGCGTGTGTGTGTGTGTGTGTGTGTGTGTGTGTGTGTGTGTGTGTCTGTGCGTAGGTGTTTGAGGAGGCTCAGCAGGTTCATGAGTAAGGTGAATCCGGACCCCAACCTCATCCACATCATGGGCTGCTATGTGTTGGGAAACCCCAATGGAGAGAAGGTACTTCTGCCCTCCTAACACACTCATTATACTGGACCAACACACTCAGTACACTGGACCAACACACTCAGTACACTGGACCAACACACTCAGTACACTGGACCAACACACTCAGTAAACTGGACCAACACACTCAGTACACTGGACCAACACACTCATTATACTGGACCAACACACTCAGTAAACTGGACCAACACACTCCATTTACCAATCCAGTACAGTGCGGCTATACACACCACACACACCAATTTCACTACCGCTGCGCATTATGTGCTGGTCTACTTAGTCATCGTGGGTTCTGCCAGGTGATAAACCAGGTTTTCATTCATTGCAGGAACTTGTGGGGACGTGTAAGTATAAACACTTAAGCTGATTATTATTTTTACTGTTTCACTCCCGCTCTTACTGCAGCTTTTTCTGAAACATATGGCTGCATCTCTGCTGTACTAAAGCACACACACACACACACACACAGGCACACACATACACACACACACGCGCGTGCACACACACGTGCACACCCGCACACGCATGTACACACACACACACGCACACGCACACACATGCCATGCACGACCGACACTGCACACGCACGCCACACACACACATGCATGCACGCTCACACGACACACACCCTCACTCAGCACGACACACACCTCACCGACACCCCCCCTCCCCCTTTTCCCCTTCCACATGGTTCCAATGGTTCCAAAGCACAGGCCCTCCTGTGAGGCAGGTTCCTTACAGGTGGGCTGCAGAGGGGGTTGAATGAGCACTGAGGTTTTGTGTATCTGAGTGTGCATTTATTAGACCCCCCCCCCCTCACCTCACCCCCTCCTACCTGAGTCTGAGTCTCCCTGTTACCTCACCCTTAGTCACGCTGCTAGTTATAGCCGGGCTACTCTATTGTTGTTTCATTCTTTTATTTGTTGTTTTGCTTGTTTGCGCCTTCGCTCACATCTGTTTGTTTACTTTTGTTTTTGTGGCATTGTCTTTCGGTCATGGTGCAGCACATTGGGCAACAGCCACTGTATGAAATGTGCTATATAAATAAAGTTTGATACTCCAGCCAGCCCAGCTCACGTGAATGGCAGGATCCCCTCGACCGCCACTTCCCTTTCGAAGAAAGACCTCACTGCCGCATTCTCCCTTGCTAACGCCCCACCGCATTCTTATCCGCTGCAACTCACCACCGCTGCGCTCTCCTCCACTAACTCACACGCATCCGGTCACTATTTCTTTCTCTCTCTCTGTCTGTCTTTTTTTGTCTCTCATTCTCTCTGGCCTTCATCACCAAAATGGCCGTCGTATGTC
>NC_057946.1:4187770-4192770 GCF_018555375.3 Anguilla rostrata | reverse complement strand
CTTACCGCCTCACAGCCCACGCCGGTTAGTCTTACCGCCTCACAGCCCACGCCGGTTAGTCTTACCGCCTCACAGCCCACGCCGGTTAGTCTTACCGCCTCACAGCCCACGCCGGTTAGTCTCACCGCCTCACAGCCCACGCCGGTTAGTCTCACCGCCTCACAGCCCACGCCGGTTAGTCTCACCGCCTCACAGCCCACGCCGGTTAGTCTCACCGCCTCACAGCCCACGCCGGTTAGTCTCACCGCCTCACAGCCCACGCGGTTAGTCTCACCGCCTCACAGCCCACGCCGGTTAGTCTTACCGCCTCACAGCCCACACCGGTTAGTCTTACCGCCTCACAGCCCACGCCGGTTAGTCTCACCGCCTCACAGCCCACGCCGGTTAGTCTTACCGCCTGACAGCCCACGCCGGTTAGTCTCACCGCCTCACAGCCCACGCCGGTTAGTCTCACCGCCTCACAGCCCACGCCGGTTAGTCTCACAGCCCACGCCGGTTAGTCTCACAGCCCACGCCGGTTAGTCTTACCGCCTCACAGCCCACACCGGTTAGTCTTACCGCCTCACAGCCCACGCCGGTTAGTCTTACCGCCTCACAGCCCACGCCGGTTAGTCTTACCGCCTCACGCCTGCCTGCCTGTAGCAAGGTGGGCAGTGAAATGGCAGGTCATGTTGTTAATTGCTTTTTCCCTGCATTTTTTTTTTTATTATTTTTTTTTTTAATGTGCCAGTAGCACTTTGTCACAGGAAGCCGGTGTTGCTTTTTTGCTCCTCTCTGGGCGTGGTTAGTTAAACAAGTCGTCCGTCGCAAGTTGCTCGATATGTTCGGTAACACGTTCAAGTTAAGCATCTTGAACAGGCTAACAATCTTGGTGTCCCTGTTGGATTTTGTGCATTAAATCTTGCCGGTACCTCGGTAACCATATGCAATGAAAAAACAAAAATACTCCAAACTGAAGCCTTCATCACATGTTCCCAGTTCATCAAAAAATGAGAAGGAGGGGGTGGGGGGTGGTGCGGGTGAGAAGAAAAAGAAAACATTAGCCGAAGTT
Organism: Anguilla rostrata; assembly: GCF_018555375.3. Taxonomy (NCBI): domain Eukaryota; kingdom Metazoa; phylum Chordata; class Actinopteri; order Anguilliformes; family Anguillidae; genus Anguilla; species Anguilla rostrata. The sequence goes on along the minus strand of NC_057946.1, from coordinate 4,191,719 downwards.
GTTGTAGCCTCCGTAAATTTTTAATCCCTCCCCTGAAGGCGGTGTGGTTTGATGGAGCCGAGCGGTAATTAGAGAGTTCTCCCGCTGCGGACCCCCCCCCCCAAACCCTCCCCCCCTCCCCACCCCACCCCCCCACACCCCCCGTGGCTGCGCTGCCTGCTATTGATCTGCAGGAAATTGACATGCTGGGCGTACGCGTCGGCCATTATCGGATTTTCATATTACTGCACGAGCCGTAAACCAAAGGGTCGCTCGGGTGTGACTGCCATCTTTAATGAGCGGAGAGAGGGAGGGAGGGAGGGGAGGGAGGGAGGGAGGGGGGGAGGGGGGAGGGAGGGAGGAGGGAGGAGGGAGGGAGGGAGGAGGGAGGGAGGGAGGAGGGAGGGAGGGAGGGAGGAGGGGGAGGAGAGAGGGAGGGAGGAGGGAGGGGAGAGGGGGGGGAGAGAGAGAGGGAGGGGAGGGAGGGAGGGGGGAGAGGGAGAGGGAGAGAGGGATGGAGGGAGGGGGAGGGAGGGGAGAGAGGAGAGGGGAGGGAGGGAGGGAGGGAGAGAGAGGGAGGAGAGAGGGAGGGAGGGAGAGGAGGGAGAGAGGGGGAGAGAGGGAGGGAGAGGGAGGGAGGTGGAGGGAGGGAGAGAGAGAGGGAGGGAGAGATGGAGGGAGAGAGAGAGAGACGGAGAGAAAGAGAGAGTGAAAAGGAGAGCGCACACAGTAAACTCTTCTTTTTATTCAGTCTTGTTTTCAGGCACACCTGAGAAGCAGTTTCAGACTCAGCGCAGGTCTCTGTGGGCGCTGCGTGTGCGATGTGCGTTTTCCACGTATAAAAACGTTGGCTGCGGTTTGGGGGAGTGCAGGGAGGAGAGCCTGTTTTGGGGGCTCCCCAGGCCTGAAACCAGGGGAGGAAGTGCACTCTGAACCCCCAAAGTCCTCATGGGGTCCTCTGGTTGGGAGGGGGCGTCGTCCCGAATTTGTATTTGTCCAAATACTGTATCTTGTTGTTCTGCCTAGTTGGCTTTGCAGAGGTTAGGTCAGAATAGTGTTCACTGTGTGAGCTAAACTGTGTTCCTGGCTAGAAATAGCTGTACAAAATAAGTATTGTACCTTACTGAACCTGTGTTTAGCAGTTGTCCATGACCATGAAATGCACTTTTTGTACATCGCTTTGGATAAAAGCGTCTGCCAAATAAATGTAATGTAATGTCCTCTCTGTACCCAGAGCCCCTGAAAGAGGTCTTTACTCCGTTTTATGTCCAGGCTGGCCTTTGTCAAAGCGGTGCGAAACGTTCCCTCTTCCTGCACGGGCGTGTTTCGCCGTCGCTGATGTGGGTAAATAGCCCTCTCGCCCTGACGCGCGACGCGGCCCCGTTTAAAATGGCCGCCGTTAAACTGTCACTTCCCCGTCCTTGTCCCAGCGCGCCGAGTTCAGGCGTTATCTTTCCTGCTTCACCTGCCCCCCCCCGCGCGCCCCCTCCCTGGCCCACAGCGCTCTGAAAGCAGGCAGCAGAATTGGGGGACCGTCCCGTAAGTGATATTAATGTCCCCTTGGCCGCTCGCCATTGAACCTTGAGAAAAGTAATAAGGGCTTTCAGTAAATATTACCCTGCCAAGGATATCTGCATCCCCCCTGCCCCCCCCCCCCATCCCCCCGCGCCCCCCCCACTCCCTCCTCTGCCCAAACTGTACCCCCCGCTCGGCGTTATGGATTGTGGCCGATGGCGGGGGATGCATTATTCATACTGGCGGCGGCGTCTGTTGATGGATGGCTGTTTGAGGGGGCCGTCTGTTAAATAAATCAACAAATAAAAATGCTAATTCTCACATTTCAATGCGCGGCCCCAGTAGAGCCCCTCCCCAAACCTACCCCCAGTAGAGCTTCTCTGCTCCCCAGCCCCCTCCCCAACCCCACTGGACTTCTCTCCGCTCCCTCTGACGAACTGATATTGAGAGGCCTCACGAAGTCCACATGAAGAAAACAGAAGATTTACCTCACCCCCCCCCCTCACACCCCGCCCCCGCCCCGCCCATGCGTAAAGCAGTGATGCGTAAAGGTGCGGGGGGGTCGCTTAAGGTTTTGATCCCCGTGGCCGGTTTTCAGGAAGTGTGCAGGTCCGTCGCGTGATGGCGAGGGGAATGCACACACACACACGCGCACACACACACACATATATATAAACACACACACATATATATACACACACACACTCTCACACACACGCACATATATATACACACACACAAACCACATGCTATGCACCCACACACACACTCTCTCACACACACATATATATACACACACACACACACTCTCTCTCACACACACCAACCACACGCTATGCACCCACACACATGCACGCACACACAAAAACACAGGATTAAATAAATAAACCTTTCAGCCCGCCCACCCGCTCGCCCGCTCTCTCTCGCTCCTCAGGAACACAGGGATGCAAATTGACAGCGACCGAAGCGAGCGGAGAACGATGTCAGCGGCATCAGAGGAGCGCGGTTCAGGAATCCGTGTTCCGAGTCTGGAACGCGCTCGTCCGTCTGTGTACCGGCTGAATAATTTATCAGGAGGGGCCGGGCTGTGGGTTTGAATCTCTATTAGCTTCATCTCTGCCCCTTTATTTATTTATTTATTCATTTATTTATTCATTTATTCGTCCGATCCTTTGCAGAGCCTGCAGGGTCTGCAGGGCATGTTTTATCCTGCGCCTGTGGCGCCCCCTAGGGTTTCCCCGGGGCAAGGTCACCCCAGCGCAAGTGCCTTTCTCAATGCCTAATGGGCACCTCTCTACCAGTATTGAATTTTTTACTCTGAAAGTTTTTATTGCACTTTCTCCAGAATGTTGACCCCCACAGGCGATGCCGAAACCGAGCGGTCAGACAAAGTCGACCGTCACGGTCGTTCGTCGAGGCGCGTTGGCAAATTTCGTGCTGTGCTCGAACCCGCGACCGTTTTATTTTTTTTTAACGGTGGGAACGGGTTTCTGAATTACAGCGGTGGCTGTTGGGGTGGGCTGTGGTCTGAGAGTTGGGGGGCGGGGGGTGTTCTTGAGAAACCCGGCTGTATAACCCTCAGTCTGCCCCATCGCGCGTACGCGCCCGTGCAGTGAAATATTCACACGCTGGCGGAGTCTGTCGGCATACTGATACAACGTCTCCAGGCCCTAAGCCTCGCGCCCTTGTTCCTCTGTTTCCCCCCCACCTCTCCCTCCTGCTTGGAAATTCAAATCATCTTCTCCGGTATCGCCAAAGTACTGCACGTGTACGGATAGAATTTACTAATCTGTCTGTATGTGTTAACATTCTCTCTCCTTTCTCTGACTCCAGGTCAGATTGGAATGAATCCTGGGCTTTTCCTGAACCTTTAAATCTATTCAGCATGCCTGAGCTGTTTGTTCAGTGTGCTGTCAATCATCTCCACTGTTGTCTCACTGGGCATCTATCCAGTGTCAAATCTCCCCGGGTGTTTATCCAGTGCTGCCCTGTTTCTAATCTCCCCGGGTGTTTATCCAGTGCTGCCCTGTTTCTAATCTCCCTGGGTGTTTATCCAGTGCGGCCCTGTTTCTAATCTCCCTGGGTGTTTATCCAGTGCTGCCCTGTTTCTAATCTCCCCGGGTGTTTATCCAGTGCTGCCCTGTTTCTAATCTTCCCGGGTGTTTATCCTATGCTGCCCTGTTTCTAATCTCCCTGGGTGTTTATCCAGTGCGGCCCTGTTTCTAATCTCCCCGGGTGTTTATCCAGTGCGGCCCTGTTTCTAATCTCCCCGGGTGTTTATCCAGTATGGCCCGGTTTCTAATCTCCCCGGGTGTTTATCCAGTGCAGCCCTGTTTCTAATATCCTTGGGTGTTTATCCAGTGCGGCCCTGTTTCTAATCTCCCCGGGTGTTTATCCAATGCTGCCCTGTTTCTAATCTCCCCAGGGTGTTTATCCAGTGCTGCCCTGTTTCTAA
>NC_057946.1:4172500-4187670 GCF_018555375.3 Anguilla rostrata | reverse complement strand
TCAGAGGAGCGCGGTTCAGGAATCCGTGTTCCGAGTCTGGAACGCGCTCGTCCGTCTGTGTACCAGCTGAATAATTTATCAGCAGGCCGAGCTGCGGGTTTGAATCTCTATTAGCTTCATCTCTGCCCCTTTATTTATTTATTTATTCATTTATTTATTCATTTATTCGTCCGATCCTTTGCAGAGCCTGCAGGGTCTGCAGGGCATGTTTTATCCTGCGCCTGTGGCGCCCCCTAGGGTTTCCCCGGGGCAAGGTCACCCCAGCGCAAGTGCATTTCTCAATGCCTAATGGGCACCTCTCTACCAGTATTGAATTTTTTACTCTGAAAGTTTTTATTGCACTTTCTCCAGAATGTTGACCCCCACAGGCGATGCCGAAACCGAGCGGTCAGACAAAGTCGACCGTCACGGTCGTTTGTCGAGGCGCGTCGGCAAATTTCGTGCTGTGCTCGAACCCGCGACCGTTTTTTTTTTTTAACGGTGGGAACGGGTTTCTGAATTACAGCGGTGGCTGTTGGGGTGGGCTGTGGTCTGAGAGTTGGGGGGGGGCGGGGGGGGCGGTGTCATAGAGAAACCCGGCTGTATAACCCTCAGTCTGCCCCATCGCACGTACGCGCCCGTGCAGTGAAATATTCACACGCTGGCGGAGTCTGTCGGCATACTGATACAACGTCTCCAGGCCCTAAGCCTCGCGCCCTTGTTCCTGTGTTCCCCCCCCCCCCCCCCCACCCCACACACCTCTCCCTCCTGCTTGGAAATTCAAATCATCTTCTCCGGTATCGCCAAAGTACTGCACGTGTACAGATAGAATTTGCTAATCTGTCTGTACGTGTTAACATTCTCTCTCCTTTCTCTGACTCCAGGTCAAATTGGAATGAATCCTGGGCTTTTCCTGAACCTTTAAATCTATTCAGCATGCCAGAGCTGTTTGTTCAGTGTGCTGTCAATCATCTCCACTGTTGTCTCACTGGGCATCTATCCAGTGTCGAATCTCCCTGGGAGTTTATCCAGTGCTGCCCTGTTTCTAATCTCCCCGGGTGTCTATCCAGTGCTGCCCTGTTTCTAATCTCCCCGGGTGTTTATCCAGTGCTGCCCTGTTTCTAATCTCCTCGGGTGTTTATCCAGTGCAGCCCTGTTTCGATCTCCCCGGGTGTTATCCAGTAGGCCCGTTTCTAATCTCCCGGTGTTTATCCATGCTGCCCTGTTTCTAATCTCCCCGGGTGTTTATCCAGTGCAGCCCTGTTCTAATCTCCCGGGTGTTTATCCAGTGCGGCCCGTTTCTAATCTCCGGGTGTTTATCCAGTGCTGGCCCTGTTTCTAATCTCCCGGGTGTTTATCCAGTGCTGCCCTGTTTCTAATCTCCTCGGGTGTTTATCCAGTGCAGCCCTGTTTCTAATCTCCCCGGGTGTTTATCCAGTGCTGCCCTGTTTCTAATCTCCCCGGGTGTTTATCCAGTGCTGCCCTGTTTCTAATCTCCCCGGGTGTTTATCCAGTGCTGCCCTGTTTCTAATCTCCCAGGTGTTTCGTGCTGCCCTGTTTCTAATCTCCCCGGGTGTTTATCCAGTGCGGCCCTGTTTCTAATCTCCCCGGGTGTTTATCCAGTGCTGCCCTGTTTCTAATCTCCCCGGGTGTTTATCCAGTGCTGCCCTGTTTCTAATCTCCCCGGGTGTTTATCCAGTGCGGCCCTGTTTCTAATCTCCCCGGGTGTTTATCCAGTGCGGCCCTGTTTCTAATCTCCATGGGTGTTTATCCAGTGCAGCCCTGTTTCTGATCTCCCCGGGTGTTTATCTCCTCTCAGCCTGCCTCGTTCCTATCGACTCCTGGACGTGTTCAGCCCGTCTCCGCCCCTAATCCCGGGTGTTGCTCCCGCGGCCGTTAATGCCCCGGTGTTTATCCAGTGCGGCCCTGTTTCTAATCTCCCCGGGTGTTTATCCAGTGCGGCCCTGTTTCTAATCTCCCCGGGTGTTTATCCTCCTCCTCACAGCCTGCACTCGTCCCTGATCGAGCTCCTGGACGTGTTCAGCCCCGTCTCCGCTCCCATCCAGCGGCGTGGCCCCCCCGGCCGAAAGCCCCGCTCTCCCGCCCTCTCCTCCGTGCTGCCCCCCTGGGCCCCCCCGCACCGCTCCCCCTCGTCCCCAGCAGAGGACCCGGAGGAGAGCCAGATCCTGGAAGACATATTCTTCATCTGCTGACGCGGGGCCTCCCCTCGCTCCCGCCCCCCCCCTCCCCCGCCCCCGCTTGCCCTTGTTCGCGGGGTGATGGACCACGCCCGCCCACCCGCCTGCCTGCCTGCCATCGCGGCTCAGGCGCCATTATTCAGGCGTTCTCGCAGAAGCACGCAGACACTCCCCTCGGGCTGCGCTGCTAGCCAGCCTCATTGGTATTGACCTCACTCTGCGGCTGGGGACGGCCAGAAGCTTTTAAGACCAGAGGGCTTGAGAGAGCTGGTCTTTGAAGGTTGTTGCTCTTGGTGTTTCTGTGAGAATGCCACCCCGTCCATCCCACTCTTTGGAAAAACAGTTGCCCTATACAGCATGCATTAACAAAAAAAATAAACACAAAAAACACCCTAAATATTGTTTTTAAATCGCTCCCCCCCCCCCCTTACATTTGAGTTTCCCTTGAATTTTAACGGCTGCTTTTTTGGTTGAAAGTCAGAAAGCCAGATCACGAAAGTCTTCATTGTGTTGAAATATCTTTCAGTGCCTGATGTAAATAAAGGACTTCTATTTAAACTGCGTCTCTCCAGATTTTTGTTTTTCATTTTTTTTTTCGAGCTGCCGTAATTGGTTTAGGCCTCTTCAGTGAACCGACGGCGAAACCCGTCGGCTCAGAGACGTGGAGTCAGGCTGCTGTGCAGGTTAGCACTCGACTCAAGGCCAGCAGCCCCAGCTGGAGAACCGCCCCATTGCCGAATTCGATAAGTGTCATAAAGAAGACGTAATGGACGTAATGGCATGAAAACTCTGCTAAAATAGCTAGAATTCGCCATAGGATGACTCAGTTTGCCCCCAGAAAAATAGATGCATTACTCCTTATGCAGACCCTGCAACCCTGACCCTGATCTTTCGACGCACGCACTGAGAACCGTTCCCCACGCGGCCTTTCCCTCCTCCATCCGGGACGTTTTCGCGAAACGCTTCCCGTCACCGCGGCGACGCTGAGGGAGATTCACGCGCTCGCTCCGTGACGGTTGGACTCCCCGCCCTCAGGCAGTCTGCTCTGGCCTAACTGCCTGTCGGCTGCGATAAAACCAAAAATGGCCGGGGATCCTCTCTGCAGCTCAGACGTGCGCCGCGAGCGATAGCGCCTCCACAGCCACTTCACCAGCGCGTGTGTAATGGATTGCATTTATATAGCGCTTTTATCCAAAGCGCTTTACAATTGATGCCTCTCATTCGCCAGAGCAGTTGGGGGTTAGGGGTTAGGTGTCTTGCTCAAGGACACTTCGACATGCCCAGGGCGGGGTTTGAACCGGCAACCCTCCGACTGCCAGACAATCGGTCTTACCTCCTGAGCTATGTCGCCCCCTGTGTCCATTTTACACCGATTGCCTAAAATGACAGAGCGCTTCTCCAATCACATTGAACGTTTAAATGCTCTGGTTACAGTACCGAGAATATCCCCTATCCCACAATGCCGTGTGACAGATATATATTCGCGAGCACATCCTTCTTCGGTACCAAAATACGCTGCCTGCGTATAAATATTTATGTTCTGCGGGAAAAAAACTCAACTAAACTGAACCAAAACTGGAGAGTTTGAATGTATGGCGAACAGACGTATGTCTCAGTACGAAAATGAAAGAGGAACGCATCTCTTGCCCAGTTGTGTTCGGAAAAGCCCAGTGGCTGCTCTGGTCGAGGATAAGGCCCGTTAAAACTGCTTCCTAGCGACCACGAAACAAGCAAAAATGAAATTAGCATTTTCAGAAATTTGATTAGAGGCCATCTGAACTTTCTTTGGCTGTGAGAAGCACTACATCAATGTTTTTACACTGCGCAGATAAAAAAAAAAAATAAAGCTATTTACTGCTTAGTTACAGAATTCACACACCTGTCGGTACCATATTAGCTTTCAACCCAATGCATTTTCAGTGGTGGAAATAGCAATGCTTCTCGCTAGTGGTTTTAGTTGACTTAGCTCAGCTGGCTGACTGAATATCTGTTTTCCTTTCTGCTTCTAGCACAATAACTGGCCGGCTATTCATGCAATGGACAATTCTACCGCTTATGTTGCTGCAGTAGGTTTCTCGCTAGTTAGCGAGGTGTTCATCCCCATTCCCTGGATGTTTTTATGGGGCTGGGTGTCGTTATGTGGGGACGTAGTGTAGCACAGTGGGTAAGGAACTGGGATTGGTCGCAGGTTCGATTCCCGGGTAGGACACTGCCGTTGTACCCTTGAGCAAGGTACTTAACCAGAATTGCTTCAGTATATATCCAGCTGTATTAAATGGATACAATGTAAAATGCTATGTAAAAGTTGTGTAAGTCGCTCTGGATAAGAGCGTCTGCTAAATGCCTGTAATGTAATGTAATGTAATGAAAGCACACCTGCATAATTTAAAAAAAAAAAGAAAAATTTGTGTATAGTAAAAGAGAAAGTGAGAGTGAGAGAGAGAGAGAGTAAGACTACAGAAGAAAGCCACGCAGAGGACTGCTTGATTCATGACTGTGCTTTATTTCTGGCTAAGCTGAGACTCATCCTTCAGTAAATTACACGGGGTCCAGGGACCAGGGAATCGGGCAGTCTAGAGAGACAGGGCGGGGACAGCGATGACGCCGACTGTCCAATGGGAAGCCTGTCTCATAGTGACAGACAGGTGGCTCTCCACTCACACGAGCGCACGCACACACACACACACGCTCACACACCCCCACCTTCCTGCATAGAATTTTTTTCCTTTTATTTTCACGTGAAATTACTTCTTTTTTTTCCCCTCCTAATAAATATCCCAATTGTAATCAGTGTACCATAACTGCATACGTTTTCCCTGTCCTGCTATATCCCGACCTATAACGATGAGTGAAAACACTGGTAAACTTTTTTTTTTTTCCCCCCCCCCCCCAGTGGTGAAACTGTATACACATGACTTCATCATCAGATCAGCAAGTGATAAGACAAGGAACTCAAGGGTATAGTCAAGGGAATAGCAGTAGGCTGCAGCAACGAGCAGTTCGGACCCCAAAGTGGGGTTTAAGTGGGGTGTGGTGGGGGGTAAGTTCTCTAAGGTCAAGTTCCCAACAAGCCTCACAAATTGTTGTCGATGTGTTTTGCTGATATTTCCACGGGTTTGGATTTAGTGCAGTTTCTAGTGGGAGTGCGGTTTTGAGAGAGAGAGTCCTGCTGTAGATGACTCCAAACTGCGGATCACCTCAGAGAATGAGGGTCAAGCCTGTCTTGTGCTCTGACCGAAAGGATGGGTCAAGAGGATCGCCAAAGGATAACCCCAATCGAGAGCAGGAAATGAAAATGAGTTGCATTCATGAAATGTACACAGTACTAGTTGGCACCAAGAGCATGCTGGGATATGTTCTGTGAGCTTAGAGTTTAGGAGCTGAGAGGCAGGTAGATTGACCTCCACTGTCAGCCTTGTGAACCCCCTTTTAATGGTAAAGTAAAGCTGCAGATTTTTGATATGTGTTGAGTCGCTATGTGGACCAATGATCATGGCAGACTTTTTCTTTCAAACCCGGATCGAAACCAGGAGTGCGTTTTACCTGCCACAAATGTTCGTTTCAGCAGGGAGATCTAAACTTCTGTTGAGGAAAGGTGTGTTTTTCTTTTAGCAATTGGGTGGAAAAAGACAAGGCAACAGAAAAAAAAGAAGTTAAAACTACTACTGGAAGAGTGAGTCTAGCTTTTCACTCGGTTTCCAAAAAAGTGCTGTTGCCAGCATGTACAAACTACTACCCTGGAAGTTTTGAAGAAATGGTTTTCTGTATGTCTTAAAATGATCAGAGAGTGGTCGATGGAGAACTTATGGATTTTCTGACAGGCTTTTGTTGGTCAAAACCAGCCAGAGACGTCCATTTGTCTCTGGTTGGTTAAGAAGCCTCAAGAGAAGAAGTATTGGGCAGATCCAGGTAGAGTTCAGCCTGGAAAGCTGAAACAAGTGCAGAATTACTTGAATGCAATACATACATTCATATGATTGGACGTGAACATCACTGATCTTTTTAGTTTTATAAAATGTATTTTTTATTGTTTTCTTTTTTTTTACTGTTGTCCATTCCAGTGATGTAATATTCTCCTTGCAGGACTTAGTCGATACGGTAGTGTTTTATTCAGCGTTTGCTTGGGTAAATGTGGGGTTCAGAAACGAAGCTGAAGCCTGGCTTCAGGAATGAGGACTCGCTGCTACGGAGAGCATTCCTCTCGTGTCCGTCGCAAATAAATAATTTAAAAAAACCCCATGTGCTCACAGAAACATGACCCTCAGCACAAACTTTTCAGCAAATATAATAAATAACACAACAGGTAGGAATCATTGGCAGTTTGGTAGAAAAATGCCAGGAAATAAATAAATAAAATAAATAAATTAAATAAATAAATAAATAAATAAATAAATAAATAAATAATGTGTATTTAGATAAATGTGAAAATAAATGCTAATCTAAATTTCTTTATATTGAATTCAATGCACTCCCTGACAGTTCTCTTGTTAAAAACCTGGATTTGCACACCCTCCACTCATGCCATAGACCCCTACAACTCCTTGTTACCTGTTTTTTTTATTACTCTTTTCCCTTTGTCTTTTATAAGTATTTAAAGTTTGCTCTTTACCAAGTCCTTGTAGGTAGAAGTAAAAGTCCTATAAAATATGCAAACCTATTTACAGAGAAAAACAGAGCAACAAAAAAGAAACATTTACATATATTCATTGATTTATATATATTAAAAGCTCTGCTCTGTCTCTCAATCTTTTTTTTTTTTTTTTAAACACTTTGTTCTGTTGAATTGTTTTATGTAAACAGTTGCAGCTGAGCTGATGGACCGTAATGGCAAAGGGGAGGAGTTAGACATCTGATAGGTCTGTCTGTCTCAGGATTGGATGTACAAGCGGGGGGGGCGGGGTCTGTGACAGCCAGAGACTCCGCCTTTCTGGTTTTAGGATAGGTCTACGCGAAAACAAAGTTCAGGGGAAACCGAACACACAAGTACAGAGATGCCGCACGTTTCCATCGCCATCTGGATATTTTGGTTCGTCTTCCCGTAGCATAAAACTCTTTTGCATCTGTAATGCCTGCAGCTTTTGGTTCATCCACCTCCACCCCTCCCACCGCCAGTTTTTTAAACGGTTGCTTTAGGAGGCTGAACTGCTGAAAATGAGGGCTTAAGAGAACTACCCTAATCTGCACCGTTTCATTGGCCAGCTCAGACAGCTCGCGTCGCGAGACAAAACGTTTTCCGCCGGACGTAGTCGGACGTACGCAGCAGGTTGACCGGCGGGGGACGCGCAGGACTCCACCTCCAGATGAACCAGATGGGACGGACACGCTGCTTTCACCGGCGTGCTCTCCGATCGCGTGACCGCGTACGCGGTGGCAAGTCGCCACCGCTTGCTCCGACACACTGCCCCCTGCATCTTCTTCGGCGTCCGCCGTCCGCTACGAAAACGCAGTGCTTTTTTTTTCTTTTATTTTTAATAAATTTAATTTTTTTTTTTTTTTTTTTTTTTTTACATTTGCAATTAGCAATAGCGGGTGGCTAAATTAGCGATACTTCTGGGTTAAACTAGACTCGAAAGTGGGGTTTTGGGCGTAAATAGGAAACGGGGCCGCCCGTGACTGAAGGATGCCGCCGGGACGGGTGCGTCGGGTGACGCGGGCGGGGCACCTGCCGAAGCGGGAGGGGGCCGCCCCTCTCGGACAGATTAATAGCGGCTATGATATGTCGACTTCGGGTTCAAGTTTAACAGATGGCTGATTCTTCGCTCGGCGTCTGGCAGGGAAGATCGGGAAGATCGTTGTTTTACGACAGCAGCCCCCCCCCAGTAAATGGACTGCATTTATATAGCGCTTTTATCCAAAGCGCTTTACAATTGATGCCTCTCATTCACCGGAGCGGTTAGGGGTTAGGTGTCTTGCTCAAGGGACACTTCGACACGCCCAGGGCGGGGGGATCGAACCGGCAACCCTCCGACTGCCAGACAACCGCTCTTACCTCCTGAGCTATGGCGACCCCCTTTCTTCAGGGAAGATCAGACAGCCTGTCGTTCTTGAAGCGCGCCTGCTCTGAGAACTGGCCTGCCGCAGTTTCAAAATAACATATACACATATGTACAGGTATCAATATACACACGCACATATATATGTGTAAATATATATGTGAGCACATATATTTCAGAGAGAGTGGAATGCTTGCAGTTTGGGAGCTGCCGTAGTCGCTATTCTACCCAGTTCAGTCTAAAGCAGATTGGCAAGAGCAGTGTAGGAGACCAGCTAAAATCTACAGTAAAATTACAGTTCTACATATTAGGTTCAATAGCGGTTCTATATACACACACATATATATAAAATATATGCATATAAACACATATAAGTTTGAGTAACATATGTATTCATATATATGCGCAGATATGTATGAATACTTTTGCATGTGTATGTTATACATATATATGTACTGTAAATATAAACATGTTCATATATTTTGTACACACATATATATTTATGTTCATTTAACTATCAGGTTCAGGTTTTGTTCAGATTCAGGTGAAAAGAAGAGAGAAAAATAAATACTCTGATATTGAGTAGTTATTGTAAACTAGCGAAATGAGTGTTCTCACAGATCTGAAATAGAGTTGCCATTTTTAAAAAGCATACCAGCAATATATATGTATGTATATACAGTATATATATTGTATATATATATATTTATATTATCATTTTACATTTTTTTTTACCTTCAAACATAACTCTTAAGCTTGCTCAAACAGCAAAAGAGATGTGATGGTCCAAGTATCTTACAGCTACAAGTCTTTACGTGATAAAAATGTTTGGTCATTTGGTCCCTAAATCAACTGAGGAATGATGGGTAAGACTCCCGAGAGATTGTTGCCACAGCTTGCCACGGCAACTGTATCCCCTGGAAACGGACAGGCACTCCAAGTAAAGATGGCCAACCGAATCACTATAAGTTTGTGTCCCGAAATATCACACCCCCTTAAAAAAAAAAAGATCCTTTCCTCTGAAATGCAGTTCACTTTAATGTTCATAACTGTTATTTTTAAAAAAGTATCTGCCTCCTCCATTTGATTTTCGTTGGTTCGAGCCCTGCATGGTAAAGATTTTTTTTTTTTTTTCCAAAAAAAAGTTTTTTTTTTTTTTTTTTTTTAAGTCATCACGGCTCTCCAGGGCACCTCTTCTTCTGGACCTGCCCTGGGGGGAGTCAGTCAGCTGTTTCTTTTTTGTTCTTTTTTTCAGCTTTTTTTTTTTTTTGTAGTGGTCCCACCCGGTCTGAAAAAGGTTCATTGGGGGGAGGATGTCAGCCCAGGTCCAGAGACACCCTTGCTGCCACACACACACAGTGTTCCGCTGAATTCCGGAAGTTCTGGAACATCCAAAAGCAGTCTTTAAAATTCTGTGATATGATTCTTCCCCCTTCAATTTCTGTTGCGCTGTTGCAGTTTGGTTCCAAGCCCCTTTTGAAACTGTTTTATTTTATTTCAGCGTCTTTTTTTTTCTTTTTCATGTCGCCAAACGTGCATCCCGACTCCATAAAACCTGGGTGACAAACAAACAAAAGCTGTTATTTTGTACGTCAACATAATCGCTCAGCTCACGAGCATTTATCTTCAGTTAATTGCTTTCCATCATCATCACACACTGGCTCTGTTTTTTTTGTTTTGTTTTTCTTTTCGCAATTAGCTAATTTTCTTTCTGAAATTGAAAAACAAGCACTGAATTGCTACAGAAAAGGTCTTCTGTAATTCTACGAGTTAATTGAAAACACAGTCAGATTTGTTCGTGAGGAAAACTGATCCTTCAGTATTAAACCAGGGACACATTACAAGCATAAATACTGAACGGAGAATAACTGCAGAGGAGGGTGCTGGCTTTAGCACCAGAAGGTTGTTGGGTTTATGATGCAGGGCTGGGGAGGGCCTCATGCAGTGAACAGGCAAAAAAAAACAAACTCCAAAGAAAGGTTGGCTTGCCGCCTTTTATTAACGGCAAGAACGGAAAAATCCACACGAAACCCTTAAAATACAAAAAAACACTCCACAGTGGGAAAAGGGCAGGCAAACACTCTTCAGTAAAAGAAAAAAGTAGAAATGAAATGACCAAAAAACTGTCCTCCTCAGCTTGAAACCCAGGCCTCTTTTATAAAGCCCAATATTTGGTCATTGGCTGCACCTGACGTGATTACAATGAACCACAGCTCCGGTCATTCCTGTAAGTAGGGCTGGTGCTGCCCCCTGGTGACACCTCACATCCCTTCCTGGGCATCACAGATTCAAGCTCCGGTCAAAGACCCGCCATCCCTCACCCCCCCCCCCCCCAAAACAAAAACACTTCACAAGTAAACAAACAAAAATAAAACAAATCCCACTACGCTGCACTTCTGCCGAGATGCTCCACTGGCCGCATGAATAGGAAATCAGCGCGTGAGAAGGGAATAAATGATGCTGTGCGGATCCTCCATCAGAGAGATGAAGAGATGAGGGGGAGGAGAGAGGCGTCGGAAGAGCGGAGGACGAATGTTCTCTCACTTCACTGCACCCCTTTTCTCTGGGGGGGAAGGAGGCGTTCTGTTCTGCGGGCAATGAGGCCTCTTCTTTATGGGGGGGAGGGGGGGGGGGGGCCTCTAATGCTCTGTAAACTCAAACGGGCTGTCGCTTTGGTTCGGATCACCGGCTGATTGATTGATTGATTGATTGATTTGATTGATTGATTGATCGATTGACCTTGGGGGGCGGGGAGGTTTGGGGGCTCACCTGTTTGTCCCGTGTGCTCCAGCGGTGTTCGCCAGCAGGGCGAAGGTTGGGGGGGTGGGGGGCGGGGTGGGGGGGGGAGGGGGCGGGGCTAGTAGGGGCGGTTAGCGTCTTTCGGCCTCTTCAGCTGCACCTTTAGGCGCTTCATGCCGATCTGAAAGCCGTTCATTGATTGGATGGCCGCCTGGGCGCTGGCGGGGTTATCGAAGCTGACGAAACCTGCAGTATTGGGGGGGGGAGAGGGGAGGGGGAGGGGGGGAGAAGACAGGAAGAGCAGAGAGGGAGGGAAAGAGGGAGCGAAAGAGAGAGAGAGAGAGAGCGAGAGGAAGAGGAAGGAGGCGCAGTTAAGGTTAGTGTCGGGTCAAAAGGGATAAAGACCATGAGAGTGACAGAGAGATTGCGCGCGAGAGAATGAGGGAAAGAGGGAGAGAAAGAGAGAGAGAGGAGGAAAGAGAAAGTCGATGGGAAAGAGGAGAGAAGAAGTCGATTGATTCAAGTTTCAAGGTTAGGAACGAGACAAAGGGATTAAGAGGGAGAGGGAGTGTGAGAGGGAGGGAGAGAAAAAAAGGAGGAGGGGAAAAGGAATGGGTCAGGGGTATGGGCGGAAGTAGAAAGAATAACAGAATAACAGAAAAATGAAGGGAGGAGGCGAGGGATAGAGAAAGGAGGAAGCACACAGAGGTTATTTTATTTCTCCAGTTTCAACCACTTTCAATTCAGCTGGGTCTTTAACTGTGAAATACCTCCTATGCAGCTTCACATCATACAAAAAATGCAAATATATATATATATATATATATAGCTTTAATGCAAGCACCAGCACTGTCACATGACACCCACATCACATGTACTGCATCACACACGTGCGTTCACTGCATAACAGGCAATGCTTGCTTACCAAAACCTGGGTGAAATTGATTAGATCTTTATACTACCGTGAAATTCCTGCAGTTAAAAGAAATCTCACCAAGATTAGGAGCACAATCCTTATTATTTCATGTCATTTTTTGGCCCTGCATTTTGTTCTGCGAGAGTGTTTTTGAACTTGCTTCCGTGGCTAAAGAGTGAAGATATTTGGAAAGGGCTGCTTCTGATGGTGTCATAGGGAACATAGCCAAGAGTGGGTAGGCCCTCTCTCTCTCAGAGTGGCATTACTCCTTCACAGCTAATAAATCGCTGTTAACTGTAAATTAATAAATTTACAATACAATAAATCACTTTCCACACTCATGGTATTCATCCATGGATATATGTAAACACTGCAATATACTGAAATAAAATATATCAAAATATTCCAAATCTTCACAATATATTTGAATATAAATTATATAAATATACATCATCGCTCACATTCATATATTTATATATATATTATTAAAATGTACTTTCTAAAAAAAGAAAATCGCACATATATTGTGTTATACAGTATTGCAGTATATTTCATCTCGATAAGGGACCAGCTTTTCTGACAGGAAGTGTGCCGGTGCTCGGATATCCTGAATTTCCTGCGGTGGATTTTATGCATGAGACAGTCTATGCTTTTCTTTCGGCAAAATCCTTTGCATTCATACCATATGTCACTTCAAATAACAAATAAATAAAACAAATAGATCTCAAACAACTTGTCCATCTGTACAAATATGAACAATGCAAACCCACCATCGGCCCTGTCACCAGATTTTTGTCAAGTCACCCCATTTTTGAGTATGTGTCACGATTATTTAGGCACGGTAACAAAAATGTCACTTATGAAATGCTACTTTGAAACAGCAGTTTTTTTTTAGTCTTTCCATAAAATA
Source organism: Anguilla rostrata (assembly GCF_018555375.3). NCBI lineage: Eukaryota > Metazoa > Chordata > Actinopteri > Anguilliformes > Anguillidae > Anguilla > Anguilla rostrata. Next base: position 4,174,935 of record NC_057946.1, on the reverse strand, counting down.
AAATAATTTAAGAAAACCCAAAACATGAAGCAAACAACCGATCTATCGTGAGCTCCATTCGGTGGCCTGGGCATGTAGCAATATTGCACAGCATCATTCTCGTAAAAGGTCAAGCGTTCCTATGGCAATGAACTGTGACATTGCCATGGTAACGGAGCTGAGTGGGGTTCTCAGTACTGACATTTGGGTAAAAGACGGCCCCATTTCATACCGTGCGGAAATAAACAAAATCATGAGCATGAATGTCAAGTCAGTCACATTTGTTACCTTTTACATTAAAGAGTTTTTTAAAGAAGTATTTTTTTTTTTGCACAAAGGAAATATGCTTGCTTTTTTTAAGCCTATGAAATGTATTACATTAAAATTTAGCTGATCGTTGTGAGCAGTTTAGAGCTGATTACTGTTCAACTGAAAACCTTTTTTTAGAAACTGAATCAAGTGGAAGAGACATGGACCACAAAGTTTCACAGAGCATTCTGGGAATTGGAGTTTGGCTAGCACAAAGTACAAATGCTTACATTCTCCTTCTGGGAAAAAAAAAACCAAATCAATACACGTCAGCACCTTAACATAAAATACGTTTCAGGACAGCAACCTGACAACGAAGGCTTTTAAAAGTGTCTATTCATTGCATATTGCATGTGCATTTGTGTGTGTGTGTGTGTGTGTGTGTGTGTTTGGGGGAGGGGGGGTTATTCAATTTTATCCAAAGAGAAGTCAATGTAGACTACCTCACAGTAAACCAATTATTTGCTGTACAACATGTAATGAACATTAATGTAAGGAACAACACATTAACACTGTTTAGACTTCTGGTGAAGTTAATCAATGACTGTTCACAGGTACAGTGCTATTCATACAGTAAGACTGATTCATTGAATTCTTTCAGAGCTCAAAACACTCTTGGCACAATGGCCAACCAATGGAAACTCTTCTGGTTTTCCAACAAAGAAAAGGACAAAGGTGTTTAAAACGATAATTCGCTTTAAAAACAAAAGAACATTTCAATTTGATACACACTATATGACCAAAAGTATCTGGACGCCCCTTGGCCTGGGGCTGTTTTTCCCGATTTGAGCTGGGCCTTTGGTTTAGTGAATAGAATTTTTTTATGCTACAGCATACAATCACATTCTAGAAGATTCTGTGCTTCCCCAACAGTTTGGGGAAGGCCTTTTGCTGCTTCAGCATGACAATGACCCCGGGCACACAGCAAAGTCCATCTAAAAATGGTTGAGAACAGTGTGGAAGAACTTGACTGGCCTGTACAGAGCCCTGACCTCAGCCCCATCCAACACCTTTGGGATCAACTGGAAAGCCAACTGCGAGCCAGGCCTAATCGCCCAATCAGTGCCCAACCTCACTAATGCTCTTATGGCTGAATGGAAGCAAATCCCAGCAGCAATGCCCCAACATCCAATATAAAGCCTTCCCAGAAGAGCGGAGGTTATTATAGCAGAAAAGGGTGAACCAACTCCGCATTAATGCCCATAATTCTGGATGAGATGTTGGACATCAGGTATCGACATACTTTTGGCCACGTAGTGTATATTTTTGATTGGCCCAGGTAGTTTTTGTGTGTGATGCAGAATATTTGAGATATTTATGAGCGTTTCTGGGGGACTGTGGACTGTATAATGACTGGTATGAGAGGGCATTGTGCTTTAAAGCATCAGAATAAATTTCAAGTTACTACAAAGCAGCGTGTATAGGGATGCTGTGCACCCAGAGGTTGAGCGTGTCCATATTACCTGATTATTTTTCCAAAAAAAATTACATTTCATCGTAATTTTGTTTGGAACAATTTCCTATGGAGCATGCAAGCCAAGGCTGCTACTGTCAATGAACAAAATACCAGCATTAAATAAAAATGGATATTCCTGTTAATTATTGTGAACAAACCCCATTAAATGAATCTGTTTGTAAGCACAACCTCCGGAAACAATGTCGCTGTACGAGCTCTTTAGGAGTTACTTGAAGTGTACTTCTTTGAAGAAGCAAACTCACGAATGCCCTTATCCCAGCCATCGAAAAGTCCACAGGTCCTCAGAAAGCAAGCACCTAAAACATCCTTCTCCGCACGAATGCCATGCACTAAAACTGAAATTATATTTTTTTAAAAACTATGAATCATCTCGTTCATTTGTTCACACAGAAAAGGAAGCGATTTCCCTGAAAGGAAAGGTTAGTTCAGCAGACTCCAGACACCCCCGAACCCCCAGACCCCCGTCCCATTACCGCACCCATCAGTAAACTGTGACACACTTTACGAGCTCTTTAAAGTCCCCGTCACATAACTCAGACCCTGAGGCATCCCGGCTCTCTGAACCTCAGTAGCCCTCCGTTCATCTCAGTCCATCCCTTCATCTTACTCTCTTACGCTCCTTCATTCTTCGGTCCCCTCTGCCTTTCTTTCTCTTTTCCTTCCTATCCTT
>NC_057946.1:4117500-4157500 GCF_018555375.3 Anguilla rostrata | reverse complement strand
TATGGAATTATCATTTGAATGTCAAAAATCTCTATAATATATAAAAAACAATTCAAAAGCAAGATAAGTTTTGGTCACACATACTTTGTCCTGAATCGTGTTACCTACATTTTTACAAAATATTGCAGCAGTAACATTACATTATGTGGTACTATGTATTCCATCCCTGCATATCTTTAATATTCCGATCAAATGACCAGTAAAATACTTAAAAACATTTTTTTAATAATGGTTAATTTCTGCAACTGCATATTTAATAAACCATCTCAGATTAGGCAACTTGTTCAACGGTTCCAGAGCAATATCCTTTGCCCTTAAACCCTGTGTGGATCACTTCCCTACACCCTGGTAATCTTTTCGGTGTTAAACTGACCCTTAACGGAGTTAATATGGGTTGAGGAGGGATCACAGGTTCTCCGCGGGAGTAAAGTTGAAAGTTGAACTAAGAGCCGATTTAACGGTGAGCGCTAACTCCGCGTAGCCTCCCGAGCCCGCCACCTTCCCGCCTCCCGCTGAAGAGCTGACACAGCCCGCTAAATGGGCTCTTCCACGGTGAGGTCTGCTTCCTGTTCCGCGGCGAGGTCTGCTTCCTGTTCCTGGCACCGCGACACACCCGCGCGCGCGCCGGTACGGTAAGTGATCCCAGGTCACCCGGGGGGAGCCGACGTTCATTTTCGAAAAGGGGTAATAAAATCCGGGGGACGCCGGGGAGAGGCCCGGGGCGGGCGAGCGGGCGAGCAAGCGAGCGAGAGGAGAGGTGAGAGAGCACGGCGCTTTTTTCTTTATCTCCGAGCGATCCCTCCCTCTCTCTCTCTCCGTCTCCCCCGGCGACGAGCCTTTCCGTCTTTATTTGGCGGCTCCTCCGCCGCTCCCTCCATCCCTCCATCCCTCCATCCCTCCGCCTCTCTGTCAGGCCCGCGGACCCCGGCGGCTCCTCCGCCCCCCGTCCCGCCGCTCTCCCTCTGTCTCAATTAAGCACGCCGGCTGTGGCGGCTTTGGCGGCTTTGGGGGCCCTGCCCCGGAGGCGCGGCGTCTCCCCTCCTCACCCGGCTGGCGTGGGCGTTGGCGGGGGCAGGGGGTGGGGGGGGGGGGGGTTGGGGGAGGGGTATATCAAATTGACACGTGGGAGGTATGGGGGGAGGGAGGGGGGCAAAGGAGCACCAGAAGGAGAGAAGGTAACGTCCTCTCCTCCCAGGGACGTGAGACAGAGGCTAACCTCCGCTCCGCACAGACCACCTGTTGGCCGCCGGGCTGCTAGTGTCCCGCCTTCAATCGCTGACTGGAACGCCGCTATTGGCCAGAGGCCACGCCCGTCCAACCCGAGGCCACGCCCGCCTCCGCATAAGGCCACGCCCACCTCGGCACAAGGCCACGCCCGAGCCTCTGCCAATGAGGGCTTTTCACGCAGAAACATGATGACAACGTTCAGTAAGTAAAGAGCGGGGCCAGCGATAGCTGAAACAACATTAATAGCTCAGATCACATAGATTTGCCAGACTCCTCCAGCAGCGCTTTCCTTGTGTGTGTATCACACGGTACACGCTGCCGTACAGAATGTGTTCAGGAAGGCCCATCCTGGGCCGAACTGGCTGTTGTGTGATGTAATTACCTATCTAATATTTCTATCTGAGGCAACGAATAAGAGCTATATTAAAGAACTGGAGAACTACGGCGGTAGCTGCTACAAATGAATTCCTGATAAGGGCTCACAAGATATACCCACCCACACGCACATACACACACAGGTGCACACACACACACACGGGCACACGCACGCACACACACACAGTCTCTCTTTCTCTCTCATACACACATGCACACACACACACACACAGTCTCTCTTTCTCACACACACACACACGTACACACAGTCTCTCTCTCTCACACACACACATGCACACACACAGTCTCTCTATCTCTCACACACACCCACACACACACACGCACACACAGTCTCTCTCTCTCTCACACATGCACACACACACACACATTCTCTCTCTCTCACACACACACACACACACACGCACACGCACACACAGTCTCTCTCACACACACGCACACACACACACACACACACACACACACACACGCTTAATTGAGCTGTGAGTTGGAGAGTGATGACTTCATCTCGGGCCTCTCTCCTGACTCATGTGTGTAGAGCTGAGGTCAGATTGGCTGAGCTCACGGCGCGGCTGTGCCCGCCAGCAAAACCCTGCGTTCAACAGTTAACCCTCCACAGCCTGCACAGCAGGCCTGCTGCTTAACGCGCCTCACTCAACACCGCAGTGCACAGTGTGGTATAGCGTTCAGGTGCTGTCTGTGCACAGTGTGGTATAGCGTTCAGATCCTGTCTGTGCACAGTGTGGTATAGCGTTCAGATCCTGTCTGTGCACAGTGTGGTATAGTTTTCAGGCCCTGTCTGTGCACAGTATGGTACAGCGTTCAGATCCTGTCTGTGTGCAGTGTGGTACAGTGTTCAGATCCTGTCTGTGTGCAGTGTGGTATAGTGTTCAGGTGCTGTCTGTGCGCAGGGTGGTACAGTGTTCAGATCCTGTCTGTGCGCAGTGTGGTATAGTGTTCAGATCCTGTCTGTGTGCAGTGTGGTATAGTGTTCAGGTCCTGCCTGTATACAGTGTGGTACAGTGTTCAGGTGCTGTCTGTGCGCAGTGTATTATAGTGTTCAGATCCTGTCTGTGTGCAGTGTGTTATAGTGTTCAGGTGCTGTCTGTGCGCAGTGTGGTACAGTGTTCAGGTGCTGTCTGTGCACAGTGTGGTATAGTGTTCAGGCCCTGTCTGTGCACAGTGTGGTACAGTGTTCAGGTACTGTCTGTGCGCAGTGTGGTACAGCGTTCAGGGAACTGTGCTTTTAACTTAGGGGCTGCGGGTTCCAATCCCCAGTGGAGCATGGCTTGTTCTCCTGGTGAGTAAGGCACTTAACCTAATTCAGTGAATATCCAGCTGTATAAATGGATACGAGCTCTCTGTAAGTCGCTCTGGGTAAGTTTGCTAAAGCCTAAATGAAAATAAAGAGCCCCCCCTCCTCTCCTCTCCTCTACTCGTGAGGACCAGTCTCTGAAGAATTACTAGCCGTTTCCTCGAGGACACGCGGTTCTGAAACTCTGGGGCCTTTAACAATAACCGATATTTGTCCGGTGACATTGGTCGATATCCGCCCTGTTTCCACATTCGTGGAAGAATCAGACGAGCACAGGTGTCAACTTACGAAGAAAAAATTTTTTACTTTGCATTTGCTTGACAAATTATATCATTTGATTGCCTGTAACATTTCCATTAGATTCTCTATGAGCAAGGCTCTTTTGCTAGCAGGGAACAAATGCATGTATATTAATATACATGCCGGTCTCCAATAATAGCCGAATAATACCCTGACAACGGGGAAGATATTCTCCGGGTCCACTGCAGCACAATCAGGTATCTACCTAGGTTACAGATGTTAGCAGGGGGAAGAGAAGAGAGAACATTTCATATTAAATTTAAATGAGATGCTATCAAATAATGTCTTATTTGGAAAATTAGAGTGGACTGGCAGCGAGGCACTTTGGAAAGGAAATAAAAAAAGGCTATTCGACAGTTTATACGGCTGAAATGGACGAAAAAAAACCGTGAGTTCATGTTGTTTCACGATGATGCCACTGGTGGCCTATGAGTACCTAGATAAATATGCTACCCACAGGCTAATAATGTACTTCAATAAATACATTTCAGCGCGCCGAGTCTTTTATCATATTGATAATCCAATTTAAAATGTTGTCAACAAATGTTGTTGTATAATGGGTTTCAACAGTAGCCTAGTTCTGGAATGAAGTGTAGCCCTGGGGAGAAACAAAACAAAGGTAGATTACAGCTACTCCGAGTCTCTGTAAAACTGCGCTTGTGAATTTAGCTGGTAAAAAAAAAAAGATACATTAAAAATAAATAATAAATGAGGTTCAGACGACAATCATTTGGCTACTTTTTCAAAACTACAATTTCAGGTAGTTTACAGTGTCAGCGGCGCATCAAATGCGTCTCCTCCCTGGCGCTGGTATGTTGCGTCATGATATCAACCCATCATATGTCAAGCCATACATCTAGGCATTGGGAGGATTCCAAGCATTTTTAAAGGTTAACACTAGTAATTTTCTTTTTTTTTCCGTATCGTCAGTATATCCTATGAAAATACCGATATATAACGAAAATAAACGATAATGTGTCTGTCGAACTCTCAATGAATTTATCCTCCGAACAATTACTTGTTCGTCTGGCCAAACGCCGATATACCGGAAGTCATAGAACTCCATTGTTGTCCAAAAAAGTTCTGAAACGAAAATGGAAGATGCCCAACGGCGTTTCAAGTCAGCTAAATAGAAGAGGATTGGATAGGTGCTGAACAGCCAGGTAAGAGGTTTTTCTCAAGTCTTAAAACAAATCAGAGAGACATACTGTGGCTTTGGTCAGCGCAATTCACCATTATCTGAATCTGGCCTTTGTACTTTTTACCGAAACAGTTTTATAAAGCGACAACGATTGCAGTTTTTTCGGTGTGTGGAAGGCAGCTCGGCGTGGCACCGACATACTGAAGATAGTCTCCATCGAAATTAACTCTGCTGTGTTTTGAAGTAAATTCGGTGAAAACCTACAATGGCCATGTTTTTTCTTGATAACAGATAGCATTTTCTGGAAATGAAAATACGACATTCGAACCTGTATTTAATGACTTTGTACTACTGAAATGAATGGCTTTCCTGATGGCTTTCCTGGTTTGATGCTAAGGAGTAGGGAAATGTCAAAAAGTACTGAGAGTTCGACAGAAACGTTTTCGGTTTTTGATATTTTCATAGGATATGTTGACAATACTGACAAAATGAATTAGGGGCGATATCCTTTAAGCTGTTATTGGAAGGTAGCCTACTGATATAACCTCAGTATTTTCAAGCATCTGTCGTTTCCTCACAATGTGCCGCATTTTTGGATTGTTTTGTTATCTAGACTTTTTTTTACTGCTCTTACTGAACACTGGTGGAAAGATCAGCGGGATGTACTGTCATGTGGATGACTCTGGCAAGGCTTCTCTGTAAATGAGAAGCCTTTTTTTGTGCCATTTTTGAAAAAAGAAAAGCAAACTATGTCATTACACCCATGTAGTGCTACAGTATCATTATATCTATCCATCTACAATTAAACTCATGGTTTCAAATAAATTTAAGTTTAATTTTCAAATAATTAAACCGAGTTTCAAACGAAATAAATATGGTTCACAAAAACATATTGGCAATATTATGATCACTGTGCTATATTTATTATATTGTACTGAAACATATTGTTTTTATTTTATAATTTTATTTTTTTTAATGCCTAATTATCTGCAACAGCAGCCATGTTCAAGCGCAAACCCCACTACCGATTTGGGAGAGTGTGAACATCCACAGTTCTCCTCTGAAACACATGGTGTCACCAGCCAGCTTATGTTCACACTACAGCCAAGCTCACTCAGAGTGGAGTGGGAGGAAGACCTTTCATATGGGTGGCTTTGGCATGTAGTCCACAGGCACCCATTCCACCAGCAGGGGTCGCTAGCGAGTGGTGAAATACAGACCCCTAACCGACTGAACCCCTTTACTGTGGGTGATGCAGTCAGTGATTGTGCATCACCCTGTGGAGCTGCCCGCTACAGTCGGCGCAGGCACGGTCCGGATTAGATCCGAGACCGAGGATCTGAGACTGATTCTTGCACCCCAGCCTTAACTGAACCAGCCACCCGGCGGACTCTAAACATCACACAGATTTGCAGTTTAAGACGTCCTGAAGGACCATCCTTCAAGCAGCGGGAGTCTCCCCGGTCTGAATGTTGCACATCTGGCTCTGAACAACGGGGAGGCCCCTGTTGAACGAGTTCACACATAAAAGCAAGTGTTGCTAAAACGAGAAGTTTCTCGTTTTTTTCCCTCAAGGTAGTTAATCAAAGAGCTATTTTAGAAAGCGAGCATGCGTGCGTGAAAACATTTTTATTTGCGTAATGTAGCCATTTTGAAAGCCAGTTCTGGCTCTCTGAATATTCGGTTGGAAGGAGGCACCTGGGGGTCTGTGTGCTAGGAAACAGGTAGCGGTCCTAATAGCACCACAATTTCTGTTTCACTATTTCCGTAGTAAACTTTATGGTCTGAGGACATTTTATAAACGACTTAAGTTTGTAACAAGCAGTTGCTAACACTCATGGCGATAGATTATGGCTGTGGAGGGCAAGTCCAAACAACGGTTGCAAATTCAGAAGGTGGATGTAACCAGTCAATCAGTAAAAACGAGTGGGTGGAAAGATATTGGCTTAGGGGCCTGATAATGTTCACACGCGCACTCATATCCTGTTATTATTATTTCGAATAAGACAACATCCCTAATAACAAATCGGTCATGTAAACAGCATATTATGATTGTACATCCTGAATAAGGCCTTATTCCGAGTATGGAATATTCCTATTAAAACATTTTAAGAATTTACCGATATTATTTGGGTTATTGGAGCGCTATTTGGGAATGTGTACAGCTTATTTTGAATATCCATCCCAGTCATACTGTATGGCCTGAGAGTGTTGTTTACGGTCAGAACTGCTGTTGCTAGGCTACCCATGGCGTTTTAAACGTGAGCCAGACAGCTAGCAGCTCGCAAGGTGAAAAAAGACACATTTTTGGAAGGAGGGAGAAACTATGCTACTTTTAAAATAATTTAGAAAAATAAGGTCGATAAAGAGCTTAAGGGAGATGACGCTACGTGGCCATTTTGCATTTCATTTGGCAATGCGTGGCTGCTTGTAAACGGGAATATTAAAACCGCATTCATTTCCGTTGTTGTTGTTGTTCCATGAAATGGCTGAAAGGCTCAAGGATGCTAAATTGTGGCCCAAGCACTGATACGGCACTGCGTAACTCAGCCTTGGGTGTAGGCCCAACTAATGGCAAAAAAAGTCATTTGAGGTCAGTGATTCGGCGCTGTGGTTACAGGGTGTGGTTTGGGTTAGGGATGGAGGAGGCTGATTCTGGATCAGTATTTGGATTGAGCTGGAGGACTCTGCTAAAGGAAAGGACCCAGGGAGAGTTTATGGACTGATTCTGGATCAGTATGGGGGGGTGAGCTGGAGGACTCTGCTAAAGGAAAGGACACAGGGAGAGTTTATGGACTGATTCTGGATCAGTATTGGGATTGAGCTGGAGGATGTTTCTAAAGGAAAGGACACAGGGAGAGTTTATGGACTGATTCTGGATCAGTATAGAGGGGGTGAGCTGGAGGACGTTTCTAAAGGAAAGGACACAGGGAGAGTTTATGGGCTGAGAGGCCCATTCCTCTTCATGATGGATGGCAGCCAGAAAGCAGCACTCTGGATGTGTGTGTGTGTGTGTGTGTGTGTGTGTGTGTGTGTGTGTGTGAGAGCGAGAGCGAGAGCGAGAGAGAGAGTGTGTGTCTGAGAGAGAGGGAGATAGAGAGAGAGAGAGTGTGTGTCTGAGAGAGAGGGAGATAGAGACAGAGTGAGTGTGTGTGTTTGTGTGTGTGCATGCAGGCATATGTGCATGTGTTTATTTCTGATTCTGAATGTGTATGTTTATACACGTATTTGTGTGTGTATCTGCTTCTGCGAGCTCATATAGTGTGTTTACTTCAGTTTCTGTGTGTGTGTTTGTGTATGTATTTGTGTTCATCTCATTGAGAATGTGTGAGCATGGGTGTGTGTATGAGTGAAAGTGCATGTGAGTGTGTCTATTAGTACACAAGTGTGTCTGTCTGTCTCTGAGTGTATGTAATATTGAGTGTGCATGTCGTGTGTGTGCACGTGTGTGTGCATACATGAACATTTTGACGCGTGGTATACGGCAGGGCTGTGTGTGGCATGTGGGATTTTATCCGTATTTTTATTTACGGGCCTCATTGTAATGAGTGTGTTCCAGGCTCTGACTATTCTGGGGCCAAAACCATTAAGTGTGAAATATACCCCCATTTCCTAGCCCCCTCAGTAGCAGAGCGGGCATGCTGGGAAACGCTGTTTTTACATACATAATGAATGCATTATGGCTGCAGCGCTTTACGTAATCGTCCCGTTAAGCTCTAATTATTTATTTGCTCAGCAGAGAAACCCCTTATTTGGGCCAGCTTACGTAACTTGCGCTTTGAAAGCGTTTCTATTTATATACTTTTTGAAAATTCGCTGAATGTATTCAGGTCAAGTGAATTCTTCTGCTCTCTGCCGGGGAAATTGATCCTCTGTGTTTCTCTCTGTTCAGAAGTCTGGTTCTATTGATACCTGTATTTCCTAAACAGAGAGGGCCCCCTGTATCTCTTAAGTAGGGACACCCTTGTGTTCCTTCAGTAGGGACACCCTTTTGTTCCTTCAGTAGGGACACCCTTGTGTTTCTTAAGTAGGGAGGCCCCCTGTGTCCCCTAAGCCGGGGGGCCCCCTGTGTCCCTTAAGCAATGAGGCCCCCTGTGTCCCCTAAGTACTGAGGCCCCCTGTGTCCCCTAAGCAGGGAGGCCCCCTTGTGTCCCTTAAGCAATGAGGCCCCCTGTGTCCCTTAAGCAATGAGGCCCCCTGTGTCCCTTAAGCAATGAGGCCCCCTGTGTCCCTTAAGCAATGAGGCCCCCTGTGTCCCTTAAGCAATGAGGCCCCTTGTGTCCCCTAAGCAGGGAGGCCCCCTCATGTCCCCTAAGCAGGGAGGCCCCCTGTGTCCCTTAAGTAGGGATGGCCTACTGCTGTAGGCTCCAGGTCCTGTCTTGTCATAAGGGCACTACCACCCACAGACGCTGACCTTGAACGGTGGACTGACTGCTGATCATGTTCCTCGTCCTCGACGCGTCTACACACTGTCTCTAACCCCGCCCACACACAGTGCTCGCCGTTCTATTGCAGCCATTTTGTTTCAAGCTAGGAGGAGACAGGACCCGTGCGGGCCTGGGGACGAGAGTACACCGGGGACTGTGCACACCAACAAAATCACAACGTGTCCCACAGACCAAATGAGCCGACTGCTCATTTTACGTTCGTTCTCTATGTACGGAGCTGTGTGCATCTCCCAGCTTTTTACTCCTCAGAACATCCTTAAGACTGCAAGCAGTTCCAGTCTGCTTGTACTGTAGGTCTGGCATATAGGTCTCTTTTTGCCACACAGCTTATTGTTTTGCATTGAGTGAAGAACAGATGCTGACTGGCTGTAGAGGATGAAGAGGAATGGAAAAGTGAGGGAGGGAGAGGGGGGGGTGAAAGAAAGAGAGTGAAGGAGAGGAAGAAAGGTATATGTCCTTCCCAAGCTCACAGTTTGTTTGTCTCTTTCACCGCATGGATCCATCAATCACAGTTAGCGAACTCCAGACCAAGCAGGAGGGGAAAGCAGGGCAATCCCTCTCTTTCTCTCTGTCCCTCTCTCCTTCCCTTGTTCCCTCGCTCATTCTCTCATTCTCTCGTTCCCTCCCTCCTCTCTTTCTCTCGTTCCCTCGCTCATTCTCTCATTCTCTCATTCCTTCTCTCGTTCCCTTGCTCCTTCCCTTGTTCCCTCGCTCATTCTATCCTTCTCTCATTCTCTCGCTCCTTCTCTCTCTCCCTCGCTCCTTCTCTCCTTCTCTCGTTCCCTTGCTCGCTCCAGTCCCTCTCGTCCGTATTCCCAGCTCCCGGGCGTCTCTCATTCCCTCTCTCTCATTCCTTGCGCCGGTCCTTCTTCCTGATTTTCAGCGTCAAAGGAGGTGCTACTCCAGGCACGCGGGAAACGAGCTTCCGGGGCAGGGTGATGCGCGGGCGGCTTCCTGCGAGGTCACAGGCTCGCGTTCAGACGCCCGATCGGACCCCGGGGAGGCAGAACCGCGGAAAACCCGCCGGCGGGGCCCGGGGCCCCAGGGCCAGAACATGGCGACCTGAGTCTGAGGGGAACGCAAGAGTAAAAAATAGAGCACTACCTCCTCTGCTCTCGCTGTCCGCTGGTTTCACCTGGATCGGTCTGTTCATCTGTACAGGGAGAGAGAGAAAGAGGGAGGGAGAGGGAGAGGGAGAGGGAGAGGGAGAGGGGTAGGAAAGAGAAAGGAGAGAGAAAGAAGGTAAGGGTTAGTGAAACTCAAACATGATTTAGTGGCATAACCACACTATCACAGTATCATTTATATAAAATGTAAATCAACGACCCACAGCGTAACAACAACATTCACTATGAAATCAACACTTATTCGCCTTTTCTTTAAAGGAGCTTGAATTAATGAACAGATTGATTAGTCTCTGGAAACGAACCGTGGCATATTTATCACATTGAATCAAATGCATTTTTTTGTGTTTTTTTCCCCCGTTCTCTCTGGAAAGTGGCCATTGTGAAGCGTCGTGTGACTAACTGGCAGTAAATGGCGCTCTATGGAAATAAAGTCTGATTAATGGATCGATCGATTGAGAAACAGTTAAGGCTGGTGTTTGCTGCGAGGGGTTATGTGTTTACGGTGGAGAGACGTGGGTCGGTGTTGTTCTGCAGGTCGTCCTGACTCTCTGTGATCATTAAAGACTCCGTGACTCTCATCACAAAGAGTAGGGGGTTCCATCCGCTGATTTATCTGACTAAAACACCGTTCTCTCTCTCTCCAACCCAGCCGACGTGTGGTGAGCATTCTGGTGCAAAATGGCTGCCATGCATCACCCAGGTGGGTGCTACACATTGGAGGTAGCTGAGGTGAGTTTCCCCCTCATCACTGTAAAGCGTGTTGAGTGTGAAAAATATGCTATATAAATGCAAGGGATTATTGTTGTTTTTATTATGATTATTGATGATCATTGATGATGATTATTACTATGATTATTGATAATGATTATTATTATGATTATTGATTATTATTTATTATGATTATTATTATGATTATTGATTATTATTGATGATGATGATGATGATGATGATTATTATTATGATTATTATTGATGATGATGATGATGATGATGATGATTATTATTATGATTATTGATTATTATTGATGATGATGATGATGATTATTATGATTATTGATGATGATGGTGATGATGATGATTATTATTATTATTATTATTGTTAAAAGCAGCATGTTAAGATGTGGTATCCTGAAGCAGTCATGGCCAGGTGGAGGGGGGTGGAGATGGGGGGGCGGGTAGAGAGAGAGAGAGAGGAGCGGAGAGAGGGAGGAGGATAACATTGCGAAATCCCCAGCAGAGGGACACAGAGGGGTCGGCGAGGTCGAAGCAGACGGGGGGCGTGGCCCGTCTCCGTCCCAGCCTGTTCCCCCACCCCCCCCCCCCCCACCCCTCCAATCTCGCCCCCGAGAAACCTTTCTCGCCACTTCAATCGTTTCATTTCTCCGCCAGCAATCTCGGCGGGTTGCCCCCGCCGACCGCCGCTCAATAATACATGAGCGCCGTGGAGCGGCCGCTGCCAATCAATTTTTAATACCGCCAATCGCCCGCTGCGTCAGGAGGGGGCGGGGCCAGGGAGGGCGAGGCGCCACAGAGAGCGGCCGCGCAGGGGGTGGGCGCGGATGAACAGAGGATGGAGGAAAGGAGTGAAAAAAGAAGAGGTAAAAGACAGGAGGAATGACAGGAAATGAGAGCTGTTGAGAATCTGTGCTTTAACCCTTTAAGGTTGTGAGGTCACAAATACGTGATTAGAATGTTGTTAACTGAACATTCCGATGCTGATGTCACAATCACTGCTGGTGGCTGAAAGCAGTGGAGTTCTAGAACACTGACTTAGAATTTAGAAAAAAAAACCTATTGAAAGAAGAGAGAGGGCAGAGGGGGGCGAAACAAGGGTGGTGGGAGGAGGGGGCGTCTCTGCGGATGGGGGTACTTTGCCTTGCTTGGGCGGTCAGTGAAGGGGTTTGTGGATCCGTCCTCCCCGCACCCCGCCCCCCTCCCCCCCTGACCCACCCCGGGCCAGTGGGACGTTTAGCCCAATCCGTCTCCCTAATGCACAGTGCCAGGGAGAGACCACGGGGGGCAGCGAGAGAGAGAGAGAGAGAGGGAGGCAGAGAAAAATAGAGAGAGTGTGTGTGTGAGAGAGAGGTACAGAGAGAAAGTGTGTGAGAGAGAGGTACAGATAGAGAGAGCAAGTAAGAAAGTGTGTGTGTGTGTGTGTGAGAGAGGCACAGAAAGAGGTACAGAGAGAGAGAGCGAGAGAGAGAGAAGTAGCCCTGCTTCGCCCGTTTCCTGTGCTGAACGGGCCTGTGTGTTCCGACCTCCCGCCATGCCGATGGTCTTCATCTCCCTCTTTTTCTCTCTCTCTCTCTCTCTCTCTCTCTCTCTCTCTCTCTCTCTCTCCCTCTCTCTATCTCGTTCCTTCTCTCCCTCGCCCTCTCTCTGAAATTCAAATCCTGCTTTATTGGAATGAGGAGTTCATTCAAGCTTGGCCGCAGCCTTTGCCGCGCACACGACAGACAGAACCCCCCCTCCCCCCAGACAGGAATAACCCCCCCCCCCTCCCCAGATAGGAATAACGGCAGACAGCTCCCCTCCTTTATTTCAGCAGAATGCTTATCGGCCTCTTTGCTGCTCTTTTTCTCTTTCTCCCTTTCTCCCTGCGTTGCATCAAAGCCTCTCCATCCCACACGCAGACGGACGCGTCTCTCACAGGCTTTTATGATTCTTCCCCTCTCTCTCTCTTTCTTCTCCTCTCTCATGCATTCTCTTTGTTTTTTTGCCATCCTGTCACACTTTCCTTTTTTCCCTCCCACCCTTACCCCCCCCTCCCCCCCCCCATCCCAGTGGCTGAGCAGAGGCAGGCTGAACAAATAAATAATGTATCAAAAAACATTAAAAACATTAGCCGAGATAAATCGCAGAGAGAGGGGGGGAGGGGGGAGAGAGAGAAAGAGAGAGAGAGAGAGAGCGAGGGAGAGAGACGGAGAGGGAAAGAGAGAGAGAGAACGAGACTGTGGGGGACTGGGCAAGCGAGCGATTCATCAACACATTTCTGGGCGACGGGGAGATCAGGACATAGATCAGAGAGCAACACAAGGTCACAGTATCAATCTCCCCCGCCTCCCCCCCCACTCCCCGCACACCTCCCTGTTCACCCCCCACCCCACCGGAAATCTCTGTAGCTGGACTGCACATATATAGTGCTTTACCAAGACAATAGTTTGGTGTAAAGGGACAATGCATAAATATGTATATATATATATATATATGTGTGTGTGTGTGTGTGTGTGCATGCTAATTATACTTGAACAGTGCTGGCTAAACCCTGGCCTGCGCCTAGCCTAGCCTAGCATTGAGCGTTAACGTTTCTCTGTTGTCTGCACGTGACTGAAATGCGTTTGGGGTTAGGCGGCTTCACACTCTTATTGCTGATGTATAAATACATGCACAAAAACATTCACGGCATATCTTTGACACTTACAGTAGTGTGGGAAATGCAGTGTGAACATATTTAGCGATACGCTCACTGTTGCACATTGTGCATATCTGCTTATGTTGATATAAATGCTCTGCATTAGTTGATGGTTTATCTAAGCTGGCTCCCCTGTTAAATGCTCTGCTTGTCTGCCACTGCTCTTTTTCGGGAACGTTGGCTCAAGAAGGTCTCTGATCAGGACCGGACCGCTTCACATGGCCTGAGTGGTCATAACTGCAGCTGCAGGTAGATGGCAGTGTTGAGCAGTTCACGAGGGCGGCCGCAGAGTCTCCTCTGGTTCTGACGCTCGGCCCTCTCAAAGGGAGAAAAAGAAACGGTTCTGCTCCTCGATTCTGCGAGACGGGGTGTGAATACACAACGACACCGAGACGTACGTGAAAACGTGAGCGCTCACACGACCCCTCACACGACCCCTCACAAGCGCTCACACGACCCCTCACACGACCACTCACAAGCGCTCACACGACCCCTCACACGACCCCTCACAAGCGCTCACACGACCCCTCGCACGACCACTCACAAGCTCTCACACGACCCCTCGCACGACCACTCACAAGCGCTCACACGACCCCTCGCACGACCACTCACAAGCGCTCACACGACCCCTCGCACGACCACTCACAAGCGCTCACACGACCCCTCGCACGACCACTCACAAGCGCTCACACGACCCCTCGCACGACCACTCACAAGCGCTCACACGACCCCTCGCACGACCACTCACAAGCGCTCACACGACCCCTCGCACGACCACTCACAAGCGCTCACACGACCCTCGCACGACCACTCACAAGCGCTCACACGACCCCTCGCACGACCACTCACAAGCGCTCACACGACCCCTCGCACGACCACTCACAAGCGCTCACACGACCCCTCGCACGACTACTCACAAGCGCTCACACGACCCCTCGCACGACCACTCACAAGCGCTCACACTGCATAAAACGCTTGCGTGGTTTTTGCACTCGTGATTTTGTGCTGCTGCTTTTCCTTGCAACGCCTTACTGCGGTACGCAAAATTTCACTGTGGGAGAATCCGTAAAAATACTTTTTTTTTTTTCTTGGGTTCAGGAAAAAAAATCGGTGTGTTGCCATCGGTTACAGAACCTGGCGACAGGTGACCTTCCAACGAGCTCTGAGCCGAGAGGCAAACAAAGAGGCGGAACGCAGACTGAACGTTAATATTACAGCGCACAGCGTCGGCAGGAAGGAACATAGAGGAGAAGAAGAAACAGAACTCCTGATTGGTGAGTCAGTCATGTCATATGGCAGGACGGAGTGTAGCACAGTGGGTAAGGAACTGGGCTTGTAACCGAAAGGTCGCAGGTTCGATTCCCGGGTAGGACACTGCCGTTGTACCCTTGAGCAGGTACTTAACCGAAATGCTTCAGTATATATCCAGCTGATAAATGGGCATGTAAAAAATGCTATGAAATGTGTAAGTCGCTCTGGATAGGTGTCTGCTAAATGCCTGTAATGTAATGTAATGACTCTGCTCTTTCTCGCGCGGGCCTAGTTCCGATAGGCCGTCCGCCATTTTGGCTCTGGCGCTGCTGTTATTTAGGCGTGCCCACGCAGCCCATCCAGCACACACAGATACTCTCTGCCCGTGTGGGAAAGTGCTGAGTGAAGGGCAAGCAAAGGGCCCCCACCCCCCTCTTAAAAACCTGCCCCCCCTCCCCCCCGCCTCTACCCTTCAGTCAGCACTGTTTATCTCACAGCTGTTTGGGAGGCTGTTGTTTGGGGGTGCGGGGGTGTGGGGGTGTGGGGGGGGTGGGGGTGTTGGGGGTAGTCCAAGGCCCGCGCAGGACTCCCAGTCAGCACCGAGTCTTCCTCGCCGTCTGTGGCTGCCCCACCGCGGGGGATTTAGCTGAATCATTATTATTCAGTGCGCTGGGTTTGTGGCCCAGTTTTTGCTGAACCGAGCGTCAGGAGCCTCGGTTCCAGGAGGGGGTGGGGGGGGTCTCACTGTCTTGTAAGCCCTTGGGTGGTGGGGGCTCAGATGGGGGGGGAAGGTGTCTCTGCCCCCCCCCCCAGTAAAAATATGCTGAAGACCTCTGTGACCCCCCCCTCCCCCCCATATATATAACCCTGCAGGCCTCCCTGTGTGCTTCAAGTAGATGTTACTGTCTTCCTCCTAATCACTCTCTCTCACTGAGAGGGACAGGGAGAGAGGGAGTGAGAGAATGTGAGAGAGATGGGGAGGAAGAGAGAGAGAGAGGGAGAGAAATTGAGAGTTTGAGTCCTTGAGAGGGAGAGTGCAAGAAGTAGAGACAGAGAGAGAGGAAGAGAGAAAAACTAGGAAAGGTTTTTCTGTCCTCTGCACTTGGGAGATTGTTAATCTTACACGCTCCTTTTCAATATTGCTTTGGGAACACTGAACATCTCCTTTCATGGTAATTATGCTCGTCTGAAATAATCCTTGAAAGAGTATGAGAGGGAGACCGAGAGAAAGAGAGGTGTGTGTGTGTGTGTGTGTGTGTGAGAGAGAGAGGTATGTGTGTGTGTGTGTGTGAGAGAGAGAGACAGAGAGAGGGAGAGAGGCAGTGACAGACAGACAGACCGACAGAATGAGCCGGTCTGTGTGTCTGCATGCGTCCGTGCGGGTGAGCGTGTGTGTGTGTGGCGTGCGTGTGCGTAAGAAAGTTGCTGTGTCATCTGTTTTGGGCTGCAGTGCTGTCCCCTCTCCTGGCCCCCCCCCCGACCGCTCGCTCCCTCGCTCAGTGGCGCTCATTTGCATAATGCATTGTTTTAAAAGCTTTGGCAGCCGCGCCCCCCCCCCCCCCCGTGGCAGAGAGGGCTGGGCGGAGCCCCAGAGGGGCGACCGCTCGTAAGATCGATCACGCCGGGGCGACTCCCGCGCCCTGGCACCGCACTCGCTGCATTCTGGGAAAACCCATCGTCTCAAGCTCAGGGCAGGACGGGGGAGCTTGGGGCGGGACGGGGGGGCCCCATGGCCGTGCGTTCTGGGGAAACCCCTCGCAAGCTCGTGGTGGGACGTGGGGGGGCTTGTCGTCTGCATTTCGGGAAGACCCGTCGCGAGTTTGGGGCGCTGGACGGGTGCCCCGTGGCCCGGCCTGGGGTCGTAGGACAGCCCGGCGTGGATTCGTTCGGCTCGTCAGACACCCCCAGCCCCCGTGTCCCCTCCCCGGGTCCGCCCGGTCACAGAACCTTCCGGAGCTGTGTTACCCTGCCGACCGTCCGCTGCCACAGGACTGTCCTTCGGTAACATCGAGAGGCTTCGCAAGACAAGTCGGAACGTTCCGGATCCAACAGGAGGGGGCAGAATTCAGAGCTGACCCCCCTGAGGAGTCTCGAGCAGGGGCCCCCAAATCTGGCCCTCGGGGGCCAATAGTGCTGCTGGTGTCCATTCCTCCCCCACCAATCAGGGACTGATTTAAACCTGGGACACCAGGCGAGTTAAATCTCCACCCAATCAGTGGTGTTAATCGATCAATCAGCTATCGGGAAGGAGAGTAGAAACCAGCAGAATTACTGCAGTATGTTAGACCAAACAGTCTCACTTTCTCCTCTCTCCCACTTCCTTCTTTAGTTCATGTTTTTTTTTTTCTTTGCAGTCTTAGCGCTGAAGCTGTTCAACTGTAATATATATAAAAAAAGATTTGCTTGCTAATACGCGTAGGATGAAAAGATATTTTTGACCGTTTTGAGAATGGGATGAAGGTGCTCAGAGGAAGTCCGCTCTGTGTTTCGAGAGGCAGCTGGTGTCTCAGAAGCAGGTGTGAAATATCGAGCTCACGGTCCCCTGTTCCTCTTTTCCTCCTTTGCTCTTGTGTTCCTCCTCTTCCTCTCTCAGAAGGACGGACGGATGCATTCCTTCCTCTAACTGACATGGGGCCCAGCTCAAATCTTTGTACCCTTAAATTATTAAAACTAAAAAGCTGAAGAACCCCCCCCCCCATGCCCTGAAACCCATTCAGCCAAATCAGGGAGCCTGTGTTCCTCATAAACCTGAATAACCCCCCTCCCCCCCCAACCCTAACCTCCCCCAAGACATGTACTGGAGAGTTCCAATAGTGAATTATGCAGGTAAAAGATTTTTCCGTTTTTGCTTTTCTCACACACACTTTCATACACACACTCTCTCTCTTTCACACACACACACACACACACACACACACCCTCTCTCTCTCTCTCTTTCACACACACACACACACACACACCCTAAACCTGAGCTGTAGGCCCAGCTTCAAAGCTAAAGCTCTCCTGTGGAGAGGGGTGTGGTCCACAGAGAGACTGGTCAGTCCTGCAGACCCTGATGCACTGAGAGTGCTTTTAAATGCAGAGATTTCTGCCTCTTTCAAGAGTATTACCACAGATTTAACTCAACCCGGAATAATCTCTCTCCAGATTACTGAGCGAATAATAACTCAACCCAATAACCTCTACCAGTGTGTAACTCCACACTGTACTGAGGGATGAATGAGATTTAACCTCAACCCTATAACCCTCACAGTGTGCAATCCACAGCTTCTGAGGGCTGAAGTGATTTAACTCAACCCTAATAATCCTCCCAGTGGACTCCAAGCTGTACTGAGGGATGAATGATTTAACTCAACCCCTAATAATCCCTCACCAGTGTCACTCCACAGCTGTACTGAGGGCTGAATGATTTAACTCAACCCCTAATAATCCCTCACCAGTGTGCACTCCACAGCTGTACTGAGGGCTGAATGATTTAACTCAACCCCTAATAATCCCTCACCAGTGTGCACTCCACAGCTGTACTGAGGGCTGAATGATTTAACTCAACCCCTAATAATCCCTCACCAGTGTGTACTCCACAGCTGTACTGAGGGCTGAATGACTTAACTCAACCCCTAATAATCCCTCACCAGTGTGTACTCCACAGTTGTACTGAGGGATGAATGATTTAACTCAACCTGTAATAATCCCTCACCAGTGTGTACTCCACAGCTGTACTGAGGGCTGAATGATTTAACTCAACCCGTAATAATCCCTTACCAAGTTGTACTGAGGGCTGAATGATTTAACTCAACCCGTAATAATCCCTTACCAAGTTGTACTGAGGGCTGAATGATTTAACTCAACCCGTAATAATCCCTTACCAAGTTGTACTGAGGGCTGAATGATTTAACTCAACCCGTAATAATCCCTTACCAAGTTGTACTGAGGGCTGAATGATTTAACTCAACCCGTAATAATCCCTCTGTTTAACTCCTTCAGGTTTAGGAACCAAACGCGGCTGATGCTTCAGATGTACCTGCAGAGTCAGTCAGCGCGCTGGTATTTCGGCCTTCTCCGCGAGCCGAGCTCTGGAGCCTCCACTGGGTTCAATTACGTGATTGAAAGCGTCGCTGAATTATCCGCCGTTTGGCTCCGGACCTAATGGCGCAGATGCAAATCGCGGGATTTTACAGGAGGAACGCCCTTATTGGAGCAACGCGGAAAGCGTGTTTGACAAGCTCTTAACTGACGCGGGAGCCGCAGAGCCATTATGAGCTGACATCACAATGTCCATACAGACGTTATCTGCTTTAGCAATATCAAAGGCCGAAGGCGTGATTATCCATGACTCGGGTTTTCGACAGGGGGGGTCCGTAAAGGTACTGGGTGGGGGGGGGTGGCTTGTAACAGACTAGATCAGCTGGCATGTGAACAGACTAGAATCCCCCCCCCCCATCCAACTGGCCTACAATTGCAACCCCCCCCCCCCCACAGCCCCCCATAATTGCAATCTCTCCTTTGAGCCTGGGTGGGGGGCCCCTGCATGAGAAATGTTGAAAAGCCCAGACGCGTAATACACGAAGCAGCATCTGGGAAGGTTTTCTCTGATCAGAACCTGGCTCTTTGAAATACGCTGCGTGAATCTGAAACGCCGTAACGCTTTTGATGCTGGTGTAAAATCTGAAAACAGATCCTGGAGAATTTTCAACAAAGTATCATACAGCTCTTATCAGAACGTCATTCAGAGTAAGGATTCTGTTCTGAATATTGGTGAGAATAGAAGTTTCTTATAAAACTGCAGATATCTGCAGCAATCTGCAGTTATTTTTATCTCTAATTGCAACTTGCAACTTGACGAGGAATAAAACACTTGAGACTTCACATTGAATTGAAGATGAATGACTGGTGACTACGCTTTGACTTGAAAGATGGATGACTTGTGATTTGACTTGGATTTGGACATAGGTGATGCGTCAGACTTATTTTAAACATTTTCACAACCAGTGGGATGTTGAGTCCTGGCTGTTCACCGTTTTAAAAAAAGTTACCTAATTTTATTCACACCAAAAAGAGTTAAAGTCAGATGAAGCGCTCTGCCACGTGAGCGAGCATGTGATCACCTGAAAGCTCTGATGTAAGAGTGGGTATGATGGGTAATGGAGTTTCCTACCCAGTGTTCTGAAGGAAAGCTGTGTGACTGCACAAGTTAATGAGACCACCTCACCTCTTATCATGGATTGGCGTTTCTGTTAGCCTAGCCACGCCAGTCTCTGCTCAGACTGCGTGGAGCCCCAGTACGTACATCGATCTTACGTCGGTGGAGAAACACAAATGCAGGGCTCATGGGCGGAGTTTGACGTGTTTTAGTGGGCCTGCAATGTGCAATACGTCTTCATTTGGAGCAGTTTTGTGTACACGGGGTACACTAATATATACAAACTGTGTTACCGTGGGTAACTGTTACATTGAATGAAAAAAGTATCAAGTAGGTCAGAGCTCTCTCTCTAATATCTGCCTAAGCCAACAATATCTTAACGTGACATAAATTACTAGTTTATCTATTAGTTTAATCTGTCCTCATCTAAGATGGCCTGTTATTTTAAATATTCTGAAGAAATTCATTTTAGATTGATGTGTGTGTGTGCGTGTGTGTGTGTGTGTTTATAACTGCATGTGTGTGTAGCCGTGCGTGTGTGTGTGTGTGTGTGTGTGTGTGCGTGCATGTGTGTGCGTGTGTGTGTGTGTGTGTGTGTGCGTGCATGTGTGTGCGTGTGTGTATGCACGTGTGTAAGGTTTTGAATCTCACTATTGATTTCTGTCCAATCGGAAGGCAGCACACACCCTGCAACCTAAACTCCGTTCAGTCAGCTGGACACTTTGCCGTGTTCTGTAAACAAACAGGGACAGGGTTTCACTGCTGTTTCAGCCGCCGCAAACGGCTCTCTCTCACAGAGCGGTCCACCGCGAAGGGGTGTGTGAATATGTTTAATTTCGACCCCCTGTTTTAGCCGAAGCAAACTGGTCTCTCACAGAGCAGTCCACCATGAAGGGGTGCGTGAATATGTTTAATTTCGACCCCCCTGTTTTAGCCGAAGCAAACTGGTCTCTCACAGAGCAGTCCACCATGAAGGGGTGCGTGAATATGTTTAATTTCGACCCCCCTGTTTTAGCCGAAGCAAACTGGTCTCTCACAGAGCAGTCCACCATGAAGGGGCGCGTGAATATGTTTAATTTCGCGCAGGAATGACGCTAACGCTAACGCTTCATTTTCTCTGTCCGAATCAATCCAGTCCCAGGTTTTCCCCCGGTAATGGGGTCAGAGAGATATCAACCGTAACCGACAGGAGGTCTGTGCCGCCGCAGAACGGCGTCGCAGCGCGTGAAATGCGTTCCTGCAGAAAATATAAATACACATCACACTGAGCGGCACTGCCTGCAAAATCTGAAATTCAAAATGCAGGGAATACGAATCCGCCACTGTGAAGGTGCTGGAAATTAATTAACATCCAAGGAATAGAATGAATGTACAGTACTGGATAAAACGCTTACATGCACACTCACACAGTTACACACACATAGACACACACAGACACTCACACACACTCACACAGTTACACACACATAGACACACACACGCACACACATACAGTTATACACACACGTGCACGCGCACACAAAGTTATGCACATACACACTCACACAGTTATAGACACACACACGCACACACATACAGTTACACACACATAGACACACACATACAGTTATACACACACGTGCACACACACACAGTTACGCGCACACACACTCACACAGTTACACACACATAGACACACACACGCGCACACATACAGTTATACACACATGTGCATGCACACACAAAGTTATGCACATACACACACAAACACGTACAGTTACACCCACACACTCACACAGTTACACACACACATACATGGTTACACACACAAACACGTACAGTTACACACACACACGCTCTCAAACTCGCACAGAGAGATTAAATTGGAGTCGTGCCAGCAGCAGCAGCGGTGGTTGCTGTATGTTTAAACGCACGCAGTGTATTTTCACATGCGGGACTGTGCGATATTCCAGGCCTGATTCTCATCGCACACTAATCTGGCGCCCCCTACCTCGCACACGGCACACGGCACAGCGCTAGCGTGTATTACTGAGTCCTGTATGATGCACACCGCCGTTCATTTCCGCTGCGTCACGTCTCCATGAATAATTCATAATAACCTTTTGTGCCAGAACCGTGGCCAGAAGGATGTCATGTGACATGCGTTAAGTCACGTTTGAGAGCAGCATTGCACAGCGTGTTGTACGGTTCTCCATAAAACATGTTGCTACGTCCCCAGCCTCTGCTTGCCTGGGTAGTGCAGGTGGAGGTAATACCTAATTGCTTAATTGCTTGATTGATTGCCTCCACCTGCCTGTGGCCCAATATAAGCCCTGCAGTATGAGGCTGGGGGAGATCTTCTTTTGGGGTTTCTTTTGTGTTGTGTGGTAGGTTTTTGTGAAGACTCTTTTATTTTGCGAACTTTGTGGGTTTTAGTTTGTTTTAGATTAATGAATGTCTGAGTTTGTGTTTTTAGATCAGTTTTCTGGCTTGTTTTTGTTGCATCTGGACTTTGTTTGTTGCGGCCCTTCGAGCCGGCCGTGACACACGCTGTGTGTCATTCATGCGTGCGTAGCATCACGCTAAGGAAGGCGTTACACACGCCTCTTAAAACCGCTGTTACTGTAATACCGTTCACGCTGGGTCTTGCGTTGAAAACCTCCGTAGTGGCTTCGTAAGCGTTCAGAAACGTGCACGCTGTCACAGAGCGCCGCGGAACAGGGGATTAAGGTCTTCCTGTGCAGCCGTCGGCGGCTCGTGTGAATTAAGGCGTTAGCGCGCGGGCTAGTGCTCGCTAACGTGCTACGCTAATGCGCTACGGGAGCTAGCGTCTCCGTTCGCTTCCCCGGTCAGAGGCTGTGAGTCTGAGTGACCAGTGAAAGGGGGGCAGGCCTAAACTGGGAAGGGCTAAACCTGCTGAACCAGGCCGGGGGGGTGGGGGGGGTGGGGTGGTGTGAGTGACCGGTCAGAGGGGCTCCTGCGGTCCTGGGACAGGCCCCTAAACCTGCTGAACCAGGCCGGGGGGAGTGTGAGTGACCGGTCAGAGGGACTCCTGCGGTCCTGGGACAGGCCCCTAAACCTGCTGAACCAGGCCGGCTCTGATTTACGGCAGCAGTCCACTGTGCCCGGGGGGTGGGGGGTGGGGGGTGGGGGTCAGATCCGGGAGCTCGCTGCCACTCAAGCGGGCCCAGCCGTGTTCTCCGCGATACGGGTGACTTGACTGTGCGCGCTCGAGCGTGCACGTGCGAGCGTGCACGTGCTTCCGTTGTTCCGCGTGTGCGATGCAGTACACGCAGGAAGACACGCAGTGGAAAACACAAGCTCCTCTACACACAAACTCCTCTAAATCAGGCTTCATAACCGCAGTGATACAGCAGAGGTTGAGCGACCGTCCTTTTAGAGAGAATGCGTTTTCATGCGTATGTCAGTGTCGAATGGATTTTATTCTGTAATCTGTTATTGTAGTAATTTGTAATCTATAATCTGATTTATTATTTCAGCATATGCCGTAAAGCTGAGGTTAAATTGCGTACCGAATACATCCGTGGATAATTGCAAAAGGGACGATGAACTAAGCAAAGGATTTCTTATGAAGCAGGGGAGAAACGAGAGAGAAAAGAAACTTAGAGTGTAAGAAGTGTAAAGAGCTACAGAGAGAGAGAGATCGAGAGAGAGGGAGAGGAGGATGAAGAGGGACAGAATGTTCTGAAGCGCTGGGTAGTCTTCCCCACGCGCTCTGCTCTCTGTGAAGATTATACAGTGGGAGCAGATCATAAATCCCGTTTTCTCACAGAAGCAGGGATAAATCAAACCCCAGCTCCACAGCCCCATCAGCACTCTGCTTTTACTTATCTAATGAATAAAAAATGAAAATAAGTTCAAAAGCTATAAAACTGGGAGCTGGGAGAAATTCCTCTCTCTCACTCTCTTTCTCTCTGACTCTATCTCTGTACCTCTCTCTCACTCACTCTCTGTCTCTCCCTCTCTCTTTTCCCTTTGCCGTAGAAGCTGTGAGTGTGTGGGTAATTGGTTTGAGGTTATTTCTAAGATTTTTTAGATTTCCTTGTGTCTTTCTAACACTTACTCTCTGTGTTCCCTCGTTTCTTTCTCTCCCCCTCCCCCATTTTTTTAAGTTGTATTGTCAGTGGCTAGGCTGTGGGCTGTGGGCGGGCAGTGGCCTGTCTGTCAATCACTTGGGACCGCCCCTCGTGTTGCCCCTTTAAGTGGCAGAGAGAGCGGGCCCCGCCCGTGATGGGGAGATAGGCAGAGGCTCGGGGAGCAGACTGGGGGGGCGAGATTAAGATGTGAGGGGCGGGGGCCGTGGTGGTGATGCCCCCCCCCCCCCACGTCAGGAGGAAATTCGCGGTCCTGATGTCTCCTGTGCAGAAGAGCACTGATAATGTGTGCTGGAAAAACTATGGGCACTTTGGACAGGAGAGAGAAACGCACACACATGCTCTAATACACACACACACACACACACACTCAAATACACACACACACACACGCTCTAATACACCTGCACCACACACACCACACACACACACACCACTCACTCTCACACACACACACAAGCACACACACATGCTCTAATACACACATGCACACACACACACACACACTCAAATACACACACACATACACACTCTAATACACCTGCACACACACACACACACACACATGCTCTAATACACACCAGCATGCGCATACACACAGACACACAGACAGACAGAGAGAGAGAGACTCCAGGCTGGCAGAAGAGCTGTTCTTGCCACAGTGAGACCACACTGAACTGTGGCGGGGGGGGGGGGGTCGGGGGGAACGAAAGCGTCACCCTCTCCTCTCCCTTACACTGAGAATGAGTCTGCAGAATCATGCTCTCCCCGCGAACCACTTCGGGTGACCACCCCCCCCCCCCCAAAAAAAAAAAAAAACCTGAAATTGCTTTCCCTGAGCGAGGTGAGAAAATGAATGTGTGAGAGAGAGAAAAAGGAGAAGGAGAGAGCGGAGAAAAAAACGAGTGGAAGCCGTGTGCTGGCTTGATAGAGGGAGGAGGAGGAGGAGGAGGAGGAGGAGGGTATAGCCGCCACGCTGGGCCATGCTAGCCCGCGAAATCCCGCCACTGCGCCCCAGCTCCTGTGGTTCCGACCCAGACCCCCCCGTGCACCCCCCCACCCCAGCCCAGCCCAGCCCAGGACAGGACCGAACCCTTCAGCACTGTCAGGTCTGTTCTGGGAAGCTCTGCGGTGTTTTTATTTTTAACGGAGAATTGTTAATTACCTCCCGGAACACGGTGCCTAACCGACACCGCTCTCGTCCGCATGTCCGCCTCACACCCACAGCCACTCTGAGAGTGAGTGAGGCAGAGGCATGGACACTCAGAGAACATAATCAGAGAGAGAGAGAGAGAGAGAGAGAGAGAGAGAGAGACATGGACACTAACAGAGAACATGTCTCTCTGGAGAGAGAGAGACATGGACAGATGGAGAGAGAGACTCGGCCTTGACCTGGACACATCCAGCCTTGTACCACCCGATCAAACAACCTCTGCTCCGGCAAAGTTACTGCTAATGTACACTTGCATTTGTACACACTTGGACACACACACGCGCGTATGCACCTGCCCTCCCGGCCACACACACACACACACACACACACACAAAACTTTTTACAAACTCTTCCTCTGAATCAGTTTCTCGCAGAAGCAAAAAGCCACCGAAGGCAGTTATGCAGGCCTGCAATATCCGCTAACCGCTATCCTCCTCTCTGCTTCTCAAAGCATCGTCCCACCGTCTGTATCCTGCTCTGCACCCAGCTGCTTTACTGCACCCCCCCCACACACACACACTCACACACACTCACACACTCACACACACACACTCACACACACACACACTCACACACTCACACACACACTCACACACACACACACACACACACACACACACACACACACACTCCCACACTCACACACACACTCACACACACACACACACACACACACACACACACACTCACACACTCACACACACAGACTCACACACTCACACACTCACACTCTCTCACACACACACACAATCACACACTCACACACACATGCAGACTCACACACACACTCTCACACACACACACACACAGCTTTACTGCACGTCTGCTCGACCGCACGCCCCAGCAAACTGGAACCGCCTGGAGTCTCCAGCATTTTAAGGCCCCGCTCTCCAGGGGGACAGAGAGGGAGAATCTGGGCTGAGAGAACGTCCTGCCCTTCGGGCTAATAAAACCACGTCCTTCCCCAAACCGGGTAATTCCAGCACGCCTCCTCCTCCTCCTCCTCCGCCCCCGCCCCCTCCTCCTTAATTTTCTCCCTTTAATTTGCGGATGCCCCGCTCTGACACGGAGAGGGCGGCCAAGCTGCGGAATGGGGTTTGTTGTGCGTGTTTTTACAGCCTGGAGGGTGAATTTCATTTCCATTTTTAATAGCAAAAAAAAAAAAAAGAAAAAAGAAACCTGCTTTAAAAGCACAGTAAAGATCTCCTGTGCAAACAACTTTTTTTAACGCTGCAGAAAAAAAAACACACAGCTTGTGTCGTGCTGTCGCTTTGGAAACGCGAAAGGAAAAATCCATCAGTCCCTGCTGCGACTTGATTAGTCAGATTTTCTTGCCCTGTGACACACAGTGGTCTGCTTTACTGTAATGCGTGCCCCACAGATGACATGTACCCTTTTATGTGTGTGTGTATTTTCTGGATTAGTGTAGTTTGTCTCAAGCATATGGTCCCGCCTCTTCTTTCCATTATAACACAAATACGCACTGCTGTCCTTAACGCAGTAAACGCACATCGGCTTAACAGACTCACTTAACATACGCTCTGTAGTCGACGGGAGACAGACCGCCGTTTATAATTCACCGACGCGCTTTCTGGGGCCCGCGTTCTGCAGAGCGATGCGAAGCATTCCTCAGCTAGCGCGCTAAAGCTACGAGCGCGGCCAGGCCGCTGCGAACGGTGCGAGAGGAGGAATCGATACTGCTTCTGAGCCTGGAAAGATGGCCGCCCGTGGCATCAACATCAGAGGGCGCCCCCGGGTCTGGGCAGTCTGGTGTAAATACGGAGGTGGGTTTTGAAGCTCGTGCCCTTGGGCCGTGTTGGGCAGCTCTTTGTGTTTAGCCACTCTGCTTCCTCACACAGCTGAGGAGGCAGAAAGCACACAGGCCTGAGAACGGAACACACAGCGCTGAAGGCTCTGAAGAGTTTGAATTAAAGTTGCGGCCTTTTAAAACAGGTAAAAAAAAGAAAAAGGTGTGCAGTTGTGAGCAGAGTTGATAATGAACTCTTTTGAAGAGTAGGCTGTTTTTTTCTCTCTCAAAATTCTAAGCCGGTGTTCTAGAACTCCACTGCATTCAGTTACCAGTAGCGATTGTGACATCAGCATTAGAATGTTCAGCTGAGAACATTCTAAGCACGTGTTACACCTTAACGGGTTAACTCTGGATTGTGCAACACGTATACTTATGCAAAAAGTCTGCATTACCGCACGCAATAAAACATCTGGTGTTAATTCCACTTTACATGTTGTTTCGTAAGATGCGTCAAAATGAAATTTTGTGGCCTGGACACCAGGGAGACTGTGCTGTATCGTTAAGAATACTGAGTAGGCATGAGAACCTGCTGCTTCGATGCAGTCTGCGACAATGCTGAAATAACTGTAGAGCGTTAGGCAGAAGAGAGGATGTTCTGTCCCTGGTCTCTGTGGTTGCCTGGTGACTGGGCGCCATAGAAACTCCTGTTGGAGTTCCGTGGGCGTGGCCTTGGAGACCCCAGTGTGGCAGAATGATAGGCCAGAATGAACTGCCCCACCACTGGGTGTTTTTTTTTCTTTTCCTTCCCTCTAATGACTCCCAAAATCTGAAAGCGTGTATAGCTGGTTGTCCCGCCTGGGGGTACGTGAGGGCACTGACCTGGTAACAGCCCGAAATACTGACAGAGTGCCCCTGGTGAGCAGGGGCGGTGCTTTGCCAAGTTAAAAATAGTGAGACACAGCACTTTGGTCACTTTAGAATGAGCAAGTCCGTCAGGGGGGTGGGGTGGGGGGATGTTGGCAGCTGGCAGCTAACCAACGAGGGGGGGGGAGTGAGAGAGAGGAAGAGAGGACAGAGTGAGAGAGGGAAAGAGAGAGTGTGAGAGAGCGAGAGAGGAAGAGAGAGGGAAATAGCGAAGAGAGTGAGGAGAGATAGAGACTAATAAATAAAAATTAAAACATGGAGAGAATAGAGGCGTTCCATCTGTGGAACTCAAGATGGTTCAGTGTGTACACACACAAAAAAACTGAGCACATTTCATTAAACCAAGATCTAGATAAATTGGTTTTTTGGACTTTCTTTTGCGAACAAAACAAATAGGTTCTGGTTCTGATTCAAATTTCTGCTCATTAATAAGACTTTGGCTTCCCTAACTGGGATGGTTCTCACCTCCGAGAGTGCTTCTTTTGTTTACGACACAAAGGATGCAAAGGAATCAGAACTCATACCTTTCACTGCAAATAATGAGGGCAGCCATTTTCCATGAAAAACAAAACATTAAAAACAAAACATTGGAAGAAGAGGTGATATACATATAGGATGATAAAAAAAGAAATGAGAAAAAGCAAAGGCGTCTCACACACACCTACACACACACACACACACACACACACACACAGGTACACACATGTACACACAGGCTCGTACATGCTCACACACACGTGTATACACACAAAATAAAAAAAAACTAAACTGCATGGAGCAGCTCTAGCAGTAAAGGACAGAAGTTAAATAACACCCAAACACAATTCGCTCAAGGCTGCACCTTATTTGTCACGCCATCAATATCAGCCCCAGTCTTTCTGTTTTTCTTTCTTTTTTATCTGAAGAGCAGGCCTGTCGGCTGCTGCTAGGGTTCCACGCTCAGAGATGGCAGGAAGTGACACGGGCAGCGCTGCGGAATCCTTTCACACACACACACACACACGCGCACACACACACACATACACACACACGCACACACACACACACACACACACACACGCGCACACACACGCGCACACACACACGCACACATACACACACACACGCGCACACACACACACACACATACACACACACGCTACACACACACGCTACACACACACACACGCACGCACACACACACACACACTACACACACACACCACACACACACACACACACACACACTACACACACACACACACAGGCTACACACACACACACGCACCACACACACACACACACTACACACACACACACACAGGCTACACACACACACACACACACACACACACACACACGCGCACACACACACACACAGACGCATGGCGTCTGACAGGAACACACTCTCATCTCTCAGCAAGTTCCTCTTTTCCACACAAAAGATGTTTCCGACGGTGGATGCTCTTCAAGGGCAGCACGCCGGATTGCTGATCGGACACATCCTTATGACATAATGCTCATCTCGTCTGAATAATAAAAATACACCCACACAGACTGCATGCAGATCGCAGACCTTGTTTTCAGAGGCTATTTACCTCACTTGCTGTTTTTTTTTAGGTTTCTCGCCTGGTCCAATTCCCCTGTAAAACATTTTTTTGTAATAGTTTCTCAGTAAAAAATTCTGTGAAATAGAATTCATCTGAATGTAAACCCTACCTTGCTTTTATAAATGTCTTAAAGATAAAAAAAAACTTAAAAAAGTTTTTTTTTTTTGAAAACTTCTTTTTTTTGGCACTTTTCTTCACTGCACTTGTTGTTATAATTACTCCTTAAAATAGGACTGCTTAAAAAGCAGTTTTTCGGGCTGTAACCATGCTTTATTTAATGTGCCTAAACACGACGTCTTACTTTAACCAGAAGTGTAGTTTAAATCGCTTTTAATAATTAAGGGGCTGAGGCACCAGAGCGCAGGGCGACGACCATTAACGAGAGAGAGAGGGAGGGAGAGAAAGGGAGAGAGAGAGAGAGGGAGGGAGAGGGAGAGGGAGAGGGAGAGGGAGAGGGAGAGAGAGAGAGAGGGGAGGGAGAGGGAGAGGGAGAGGGAGGGAGGGAGAGGGAGAGGAGAGAGGAGAGAGGGAGAGGGAGGGAGGGAGGGAGAGGGAGGGAGAGGGGAGGGAGGGAGGGAGAGGGAGGGAGGGAGGGAGAGGGAGGAGAGGGAGGGAGAGGGGGAGGGGGAGAGGAGAGGGAGAGGGGAGAGGAGGGGGAGGGGGGAGAGGGAGGGAGAGGGGGAGGGAGAGGGAGGGAGAGAGAGAGGGGAGACGTACTAACAGAAGTGTAGTTAAATCGCTAAAATGAGGGGCGAGGGCAAGAGGAGGGCGAGCATTAACGAGAGGGAGGGAGAGGAGAGGGGAAAGGGAGAGGGAGAGGGAGAGGGAGAGGGAGAGGGAGAGAGGAGGGAGAGAGGAGGGAGAGAGAGGGAGGAGGGAGGGAGGGAGAGGAGGGAGAGGAGGAGGGAGGGAGGAGAGGAGAGAGGGAGGAGGGAGGAGAGAGGGAGGAGGGAGGGGGAGAGGAGGAGGGAGAGGAGGGGGGGAGGAGGAGGGAGAAGGCTGAGGCTCAGAGCTTTAAAAAGGAGCAGAGCTCTTAAAGAGACAGTACCCTGCTGTGAGAGAGAGAGACTCATTCCATGGCTTACGGCACGGAGCTAAAACTGAGGCGTGGGGCCTTAACAAATCAGCCTTTGTGTTCTTGTGTTTTATTTATTATTGAAACACACACAAAAAGAGAAGACTTCAAATCCTGACAGAATAAGAGCTTTGTTAAAAAAACAAAACAAAAAACTTAAATACCAAGGCCAAGCGAGGCGGGACAGGCCTGTCATTATTCATCAAAATAAATATTCAGCGGACGCGAGCGCAGTGGGTGGGTTTGAATGGGCGGAGAGCGCCCACTTTCAACTTTCAGAAGAACAACCGTGCACCGGAGTCATTAAGGAAATGGAGGTTGTCGGAGGGGAAGGGATGGATGTGAAGGACAGACTTTCTTCCCCTTGGTGTTTCTGGCCGGGGTTGCGTCTGGTTGTCGCTGCCTCCCCGGAAGCTCTGGGCTCCATTTAATCAGTTCTGCTTTGATACGGCTGAAGAGAAAAGTTAAAATGCTTCAATATGGAGGATGCAACCACAGTGTGATTTGATTAATAATCCTCGTACTCAGACATAATCAGTTCATCGCCAAAAATGGAACCGATAAACAACTGTTGTTAAAATGTTTAAATGCCAAAGGACAACAGTACTAGTTGGTCAACCAAACTTCTTTAGGACCCATAAGATCTTCCATACTTAATACTCATACACCTGACATCGCTCAGCAACTAGCGTGAATGTAAAACTCTTATAGTTGTTGCGATTAGATGCACTTCAGACGAACAAAGACAGCATGCTAACCTTCGCGGTCAAACCTCAGACGTGTCCCACCC
Organism: Anguilla rostrata; assembly: GCF_018555375.3. Taxonomy (NCBI): domain Eukaryota; kingdom Metazoa; phylum Chordata; class Actinopteri; order Anguilliformes; family Anguillidae; genus Anguilla; species Anguilla rostrata. The sequence goes on along the minus strand of NC_057946.1, from coordinate 4,126,312 downwards.
CTCAAATGCATGTTAAACCTCAACTGCCCTTAAGAAACGGGTCTCGTAAAATGCGTTCTGCCAGCACGATACTTCTTTGTGGCCTGCTGCAGTTAATGCACTGGAGCTGAGAGGTGCAGTTAATGCGCTGGAGCTGAGAGGTGCAGTTAATGCGCTGGAGCTGAGAGGTGCAGTTAATGCGCTGGAGCAGAGAGGTGCAGTTAATGCGCTGGAGCTGAGAGGTGCAGTTATTGCGCTGGAGCTCAGAGGTGCAGTTATTGCGCTGGATGTGAGAGGTGCAGTTAATGCGCTGGAGCAGAGAGGTGCAGTTAATGCGCTGGAGCTCAGAGGTGCAGTTACTGCGCTGGAGCTGAGAGGTGCAGTTATTGCGCTGGAGCTGAGAGGTGCAGTTATTGCGCTGGAGCTGAGAGGGGCAGTTATTGCGCTGGAGCTGAGAGGTGCAGTTAATGCGCTGGAGCTGAGAGGTGCAGTTAATGCGCTGGAGCTGAGAGGTGCAGTTAATGCGCTGGAGCTGAGAGGTGCAGTTAATGCGCTGGAGCTGAGAGGTGCAGTTATTGCGCTGGAGCTGAGAGGTGCAGTTATTGCGCTGGAGCTGAGAGGTGCAGTTATTGCGCTGGAGCTGAGAGGTGCAGTTAATGCGCTGGAGCTGAGAGCTGCAGTTAATGCGCTGGAGCAGAGAGGTGCAGTTAATGCGCTGGAGCTGAGAGGTGCAGTTAATGCGCTGGAGCTGAGAGGTGCAGTTAATGCGCTGGAGCTCAGAGGTGCAGTTAATGCGCTGGAGCTGAGAGCTGCAGTTAATGCGCTGGAGCTGAGAGCTGCAGTTAATGCGCTGGAGCTGAGAGCTGCAGTTAATGCGCTGGAGCTGAGAGCTGCAGTTAATGCGCTGGAGCTGAGAGGTGCAGTTAATGCTGGAGCTGAGCTGCAGTAATGCCTTGAGCGAGAGGCTTCAGCAGTACAGAGGGGCAAGCCGGGGCTGACCCTGCCCGGCAGGGGCCTACCCTTCTTGGACTTGCTTGCAGAAGTCCATGGGGCCCCTGACCACCCAGAGAACCAGCTTTACGGGGAAATGCTGCTTTTAAAAGCCCTCCATTAGAGACCATCTTTGTCTTTGCCAACAACTATAAGAGTTTTACATTCACACAAAAAACAACTTAGCAGCTTTAAATTTTATAATTTAGACTGCACTTTTCTTGCATATGCATTTACTCCACACTTTTCTTGCACTCTAAAGTGTAATTTTAAAACAAAGTCAAACTAAGACAATATAAATATATTCATAGAAGAAACTAAGTACAATGCACCAGTGTCTGTGTTGTTAATACCCGGTACCTAATGCAGTAGGCCCAGTAAGCACCCAAAGAATTAGGGGCGTAATTAGAATGCATAGTACAGCATTCACTGGAGCTAGCTTGCCTAGCGGTACCCTCCCCTGTAGTAACAATCACAGAGAGATTAGGGCCACAGTGCATAGTGGGGACAAGAACTCAAATATAAGAACCGCTGTTGGCTGACTGCAGTCCGTCTGTACGACAGCCTAAGCGCACCTAACGTAATTCACATGACTGCACCGCACAAAATTACACCGGAGAAACCGCTTCGGAAGTCTACGCCTACGGGGCCCGTGCCTAATTTGAAGCGGGCCGAACTCTGTTGAAGAGCGAGCGATTAAAGCGCCGATGTGTCGTCAGAAAATCTCAGCGTACGGCGATAGCCTTTACGCTGCTCGATAATTTTCCTGCCGCTGACACCGTCGTCGTCGCCGCCGCATCTGGTGATCAGCTGCTCATATCAGCTGCTCCTATCGGCTTGCGCATTCGCGTGAAGTTATCAGGAAGTCAGGTAACTGTAGATAAGCCTTTCAGCAGCAAGAGGGAGGACACAGCAGAGCGAGCGAGAAGCACAGAGACACAGGATACGCTAGAAGCACAGAGCCACATGATACACTAGAAGCACAGAGCCACATGATACACTAGAAGCACAGAGCCACAGGATACGCTAGAAGCACAGAGCCACAGGGTACTCTAGAATCACAGAGCCACAGGATACACTATAAGCGCAGAGCCACAGGGTACTCTAGAAGCACAGAGCCAGGATACGCTAGAAACACAGAGCCAGGATATGCTAGAAGCACAGAGCCAGGATACGCTAGAAACACAGAGCTAGGATATGCTAGAAGCAGAGCCACAGGATACGCTAGAAGCACAGAGCCAGGGGATACACTAGAAGCACAGAGCCACAGGATACGCTAGAAGCACAGAGCCACAGGATACACTAGAAGTACAGAGCCACAGGGCTCTGAAGCACAGAGCACAGGAATATAGCGCAGAGCCACAGGGTACTCTAGAAGCACAGAGCCAGGATACGCTAGAAACACAGAGCCAGGATATGCTAGAAGCACAGAGCCAGGATACGCTAGAAACACAGAGCTAGGATATGCTAGAAGCAGAGCCACAGGATACACTAGAAGCACAGAGCCACAGGATACACTAGAAGCACAGAGCCACAGGATACACTAGAAGCACAGAGCCACAGGATACGCTAGAAGCACAGAGCCACAGGATACACTAGAAGCACAGAGCCACAGGGTACTCTAGAAGCACAGAGCCACAGGATATGCTAGAAGCACAAAGCCACAGGATACTCTAGAAGCACAGAGCCAGGATGTTGTAAAAGCTCTGCATGCGTCACTCATTCCTTGTTTAAGACTCTGACCCTTGCAGCTCAGCCCATAAAAGCACGCTCATGTTATTTTTTCAAAGCAAAAATATTGGTGAGAGATATAAACGATGATTCACACGTTCTGGTCGAGCGAATACCAAACTCGGTAGGCCTACTTTTAGAATTTTTGGATGGAAACGTAGGGCAGATCGTTAAAATCTGTTATGTGAAAGTGAACTTTCCACGGAGTTAATTCACCCGTGAGGACTGCAAACTGTGCGAGTGAATTTCATATCTCCCTGTATCGATCTAAAAATAATCAGTTTAAAAAAAAAAAAAGACAATTTCACAATTTCAAAAACAGCACCGTGGTTAAGCCGTTGTTTAAGATTCTCCACCCTCAGGATTAATTTCACACATTTACCTTGTTGCTCATCACTGGAGGGACAAACAGTATTTCTCTCTTTACTTAACATGGGTCCCTCTTCAAAAGGTTTTCCCCTTAAATTAGAACCAGTAAGAGCCTCCACAACCATCCCTGCCACCCTCAAAAACCCAATCAGCAATAAGTTTGTTTCAGGGTGTTCCCCTGTCCCTCAGTGTACACACAAACACACACACACACACACAAACACACTCAATCACTCACTCACACAGACACATAGGACAGAAATTCCTTTTCCACAAAGGGAGGGAGGAGAAAAGCATTGAGGATCAGGAGAATAGAATCGCTCCCATTGAAAGCGTGCCACTGCGTCTCTCTAGGATCAGGGGAACAGAATCTCAAACACAGGAAACGTCCCACTGTGGCTCTCTCTAGGATCAGGGGAACAGAATCTCAAACACAGGAAACGTCCCACTGTGGCTCTCTATAGGATCAGGGGAACAGAATCTCAAACACAGGAAACGTCCCACTGTGGCTCTCTCTAGGATCAGGGGAACAGGGTAGTCTCGCACACAAAGTGTCCCGCCTGGACGGATTCGGCAGGGTCCCCGGGGTCCCAGGATGCCACTTACACAATGGAACGAAAAAAATCGATGACTTAATGATCCAAAAACCGGTAATAGAAAAAAAAAAAAAAAGAAACGGTCTGAAATAATAAAATGTCTCTTGGCCGTGGGACTCTGCACCGCGTGTGTTAGTTCTGCCTGTCTCTGTGGCGCAAAAACATATTGATTTATTGACCAGCTATTTCACCCTCATCTCTTTCTGTTTCTCCACACCCCCCCCCACCGCTCCCTTCCTTTCTTTTCTTTTTTATCCGTCCTCTGCACCGCTGAGAGATAAGAACGGCCTGCGCTCCGGTTCCCGTAGAAACAAGGAGGCGATTTATGGGATGTTAGCGAAGGGGGGGGGGCCTGTGCGGGGAACCTGGGCCTTCTGAGGCTTAAATAATTTAGATTTATTAACTTGGGTCACAACCAAATCAAAACTCTCACCCTCTCTGCCCGGGGCGATTTATCTCTGCTTTCGGTGGGCAGGAGCGTCTCACGCCACTTTTCTCCTTCCTCTCCACCCCCCTGGGGTCGCCCCGCCCATTCCCAGCCAGTGTGTAATCTGCGGTTAACGTGACGGGCTGTTGTTTTGACTAACCCCCCCGCCCCCCCCCCGTCCCGTCCCGCGTCCCTTTTTTCAAACCGAAACTCCCTCCTCGTCGTCGCGGGTAACGAGGGGCTGGGTCCCGTCACCGTGCGGAAAAATGTCAGCGCTAAAGAGGAGGAACAGCGGTGGGGGGGGCGGGGGGGGGTAACAAATAACAAATACCGCGTCCCTGGAGGGGTCGGCGGAACCTGCCGGAGCACATTATCCAATTAGAGCGCGGTCGAGCTCCGCCAATAACGGCTCACCTCCGCGTCCCAGGGCTCCAGTTTAACACGCCAGCTGTGTGCTCTTCCTGCTCGGGACACCGGCGCCGCGCCGCCCCAAGGACGCGGCAAGCGCTCTCCTGGGACGGGCCCAATCAAATGTCACTTTGCTAGAGCATGCTGGGTAAAAAAAAAAAACAACAAAAAAAAACACCAGACCTCTGCAGGTGCAGATTCATCATGTTACTCTCCCCAACCCCCCCCCTCCTCCGCCGCCCGCCCCCCTCGGGGATTTGAACCCGCAACCCTCCCGAGGCGGGGGAAGCGTGTTAAACAGGCGAACCCGCCGTCCAGTAGCAGGGAGGGTGCGATCAATTCTGGCCCGTCTGCTCCCTGCGCTCGCTCTTCCGCTGCGTGATTCATTAGAGCGCGGAATCGCTCGACTGTACCTCGCTCATAAATAAAACATGACGCGAGCAGCATTTCCCTAAAATCCCGCGATGGCCGACGCTGAAATATTTATTGCGCCGTTATCGCCCGCGACTCCGTGATGTAAGATTAAATTTGAGGTCGGCTTCGGAAGCTCGTTACAGGCGCCGAGAACAAAAGTGCTGAACGGCGAAAGAAAAAAAAAAAAACGGGGGAAAAAAACAGACGACCAAAAAAAGAAAACAAATGAAAACAAAACTGTCTCTCCGCAGTGCCAAGGTTATCATCACAGAGACTTGTTAGCCAGTCCCGCTCCAAGGGGCTGCTGGGAAACAGGAGGACAGGAGGGGGGGGGGGGGGGGGCGGGGAGGGGGGGGCCCAGGGCTATTCTTAAAGGCAAACAGGCAAACACAATTACAGGAACAGGTGGAGAGAGACAGAAAGAGGGAGAGAGAGAGAGAGGAGGGGGTGGTGAGGGATGGAGAGCGATAGGGAGAGAGAGTGAGAGAGATTAAAAAAGAGGAATGAAAACATGGAGAGAAAAAAGGAGAAAAAGTCTTGATGTTTCAAAGTACACACACACAAAAAAAAATAGCACAGGCCAACACATAAAATCAGCTCAATGTTCCAGGTATGGCAGCTGTTGCAGTATTTCTGCAAAGTTAATTTGAGCGTGCTGTGTTTTCTGTTCTGTCCACAGCAGTTAAAATGTTGTCCTAACGTTGCAGAAATGTTTTTCAGGGGTTAGATGTTTGCTGAGTCATGCTCATTGCTGCTGCCCTGTTGTAGGGTTACCCCCACAGGTGTCTCAGCTGTTGTGTTGCCATGGTAACATTACAGAGCTGTTACGGGAGATTTGTGTTATGCATTCGCTAGTTTCGCACCTGCTAGGGACCGACTGTCAAAGCCAGACCTTCTCTTCCTAAGTCAGGACTCCAGCCCAATTCTTCCAGAAGTATGAAAAATTAATCGAGTGATTTAATTTGATCAATCGCACATAACCATGCACCTTAATTTACAAAAAAAAAAAGATAGCTGAAATTGAATTAAAAAAAAAAACTTGTAAAACTTTGGAATTAAATTTTGAATCTCTCCTCTGAGGTTTCTGACTACGCTTGTGAAATATTATGCTCTGATAGCATAAGCTGCTCAGAGCTCTAATAAGTCATATTGGCAGGTAGATCATTTATATCTGTGTTCAATTACAGAAACAGGGGAGCTCAGAGGGAGAATGAAACATCTTCTCAAATCAGCTGCTGTCTCCTCTGCCTGTCCAGTAAGATCTCGCCAAAGCTACTGGATAACGCAGCAATCAATGCTGCCTCAATAAGTCTCGCAAAGCTACTGGATAAACACGCACAGCCAATCAAACAGCTGCCTGCCATAGTTCACAAGCTACTGATAACACGAAGCCAATCAATGCTGCGTCATAGTTCACCAAAGCTACTGGATAAACACGCACAGCCAATCAAATGGCTGCCTGTCCAATAAGTTCTCGCCAAAGCTACTGGATAAACACGCACAGCCAATCAAATGGCTGCCTGTCCAATAAGTTCTCGCCAAAGCTACTGGATAAACACGCACAGCCAATCAAATGTTATGGTTTGCAAGAAACAAACAACTGAGGGATAGAAGGAAGATTTCAGAGTGAAGGGACGAATTTGGCCGATAAAGCTAATTTTTAAAAAGCTGTATTGAAAAATAGTGTGTGGACTGTGCAGTAATTTAAGTGGTGGCCACCATATTTTCACAAGTGTAAACAAACGGTCAGGAGTTCGGAATCTCGTTACCATAGAGACTACCGAACCCTTCCTGCAGGCCTTTTCCTGAGTATAAATGGCAAACGTTGCGCGACACTTTTTGAAAATGTTGGATACGGTCCAAACATGCAAATATTGACTCGATGTTATTGGACGTCCGATAAATTGGACGTCTGATATATCGGTTGGACTCCTGTGTGAATCACTCATGAAGTTTCCCCATGATCTCTTCTGAGGCTCTGGAAGTTCGGAGAAGTCCACGGTCTGATGCTAATTCACTGCCCTGGCTGTCTCTCGGATGAGGCCGTTCAGAGTGGCTAACTGCTTGTGACGGGAATGAGCCCGAACAAGCTGCAAAGCACCATGGGTAATTGTTTGGTTCAGGTTTTCCGTTGACAGACAGACGATGCGCATTGGTCCCGCGGTGCGGATGGAACGTTTCTAAACAACGCTGCTGAAACATCGTGAGTGAGCTGGAATTCAGGAGTGTAAGCAGAGCTCCCCCAGAGAGCCTGACTACAGACACGCGGCTCCTCCAGAGAGCCTGACTACAGACACACGGCTCCTCCAGAGAGCCTGACTACAGACACACGGCTCCTCCAGAGAGCCTGACTACAGACACACGGCTCCTCCAGAGAGCCTGACTACAGACACACGCACCCACGCACGCACGCACGCACTCACATACACACACACACACACACACGCACACGCACACGCACTCACACACACGCACGACACACCCAGACCTGCACGACACACGGCTCCTCCAGAGCTGACTACAGACACACACCACTCACACGCACACCTCAACACACACCACACCCCCCCACACATCCACTCACATCACACACGCACTCACACACACACACACGCACACACCACATACACACACACACACGCACCACACCACACACGCAACACACCCACACACTCACAACACCACAACACACGCAGCACTCACTCACACACACACACACACACATACCCATCCATACACTAGAACACATTCTTAACAGATACCAGACTGTGGGGCCCATCCATGCGCTACAACAGTGTGTGTGGTTGAGTCCCCTCTCTCTGAGGGTAGCTGCAGTGTGTGTGTGGTTGAGTCCCCTCTCTCTGAGGGTAGCTGCAGTGTGTGTGTGGTTGAGTCCCCTCTCTCTGAGGGTAGCTGCAGTGTGTGTGTGGTTGAGTCCCCTCTCTCTGAGTTCTGCAGTTGTGGTGTGAATCCCCCCCGCCGCACCCAGCCAACCCCCCCCCCCCGAGCTGGCCTTCTGATTATCCTGACGGCAGCCAAATCTCGCTCTAATTAAGACCACAGCGCTCCTGATCGGGGCGAGACTGAAAATGTCGAGCGATGCTCTGTTTTCTAGAGCTTCAGTCACACACAGTGTGGGTGCCAGAAGACCCCCCTGCCCCCCCCCCCCAAAAAAAAAAATTAATGAAACTTACTGGTGGAATGGGTCATGAAATACACTATTTCTCTTCAACCTTTTGGCCTCAGCTTAATTATGCAGGAAAAACGCAGACTTAAATGTGCAGGGGAAATTAATCGGCTCGTCCCAAGATTCTCTGCATTCCGACTGACTGCTCGGTTACATAATTGAATTGCTGATTGAGCTAAAACCGAACCCTTTTTTAACGACGGAGTACTTGCAGAGCTCAAAGTCTTTTTTTTTTGCAACGACCGTTGGAATGGGGAAGTCGACCCGGGGCCCTTATACTGGAAGACCGGGGTTCGGTCGGAGTGAAGTACGTGCGGAAAAGCACGAGGGATTCCGCGTTCGCTTGTGAAAGGATAAGAGGACGTGGCATTTAGCGAAGAGGACAGAACGAAGGATCGTGAGGGAAAAGGAAAATGGGCAATTTACACTGGTGGAGAGTACTCCAGGAGAGAGAGAGAGCGCGAGAGAATCTCAGTTCTTGATATGACGTGTCAACCAGATTCAGAAATTAGTAAAGAGAGGGGAGAGGGACTGAGCGAGGGATGGAAAGGGAGAGAGAGGGGAGGAAAAAAAGAGAGTTGGAGAGTTAGACAAAAAGATAGAATGAGAGAGAGAAATAGGGGAAGATAGAGAGTAGGAGAGGAGAGAGGAAGCGATGAGAGAAAGAGAGAGCATAGGAGAAACAGAAAGAGAGCAAAGGAGAGAGGGAGG
>NC_057946.1:4092500-4107500 GCF_018555375.3 Anguilla rostrata | reverse complement strand
GCTAGCCGCTACTGCTGCACGGGTCAGCGAGTTGGGCCGTTCTGAAGTGCCCACAAGGGGTATCCCCGAAACCGTGCGGTCCCCGCAGCGGCAGCAGCAGCAGCAGCAGCACTGCATGCTTATGCGCCCGCATTCTGGCTCCGCCTCATAACTGCGCTTAAGCTGCCAGGAGAGGCTCATTCCCCCCCCCGTCCCCCGTTCCAGCCCGGCCCAGCCCTGGCACTGTGACGAATGGGGGGGGGATCAATCAACATGTGCCAAGTGCTAAAAGTGCCTTTAAAAGTGACTGAGCAGAGTACAGTGGTGCGCTGGGCCGGGGCCTCAGCAGGGGGAAGAGGGCAGGGGACGCCGCAGGGCAAGCAGTCAAGGGCAGCTCCGTATCTGCAGAGATGATCAGACCTACAGCGGCCGAGCCGACACACGGCTGTTCTCCCTACACAGCACACAAGTCTGACTCTTGCAGTTCTGGCCCCACATGGTGACGATCTTCAGTGATCAAAAGCAATCTGAGCATTCAAAGGCTCAAGGACGCACCTCTCTCTGGTACTCTCCTCTTCCAACCTCCATACTAAAAAAAAAATTGTTCAGACTATCTTGTTTCCCTTATTGGCTATGTAAGCTTTTATCTACATGTTGTTCAATGACTGCGACTGACCTGAGTTGCTTGTTTAAGTTGCTCTGAAAGCGTCAGCTAAATACCATATGTAATGTATATGCAACAATAGAGGACGTTAAAAATCAGAGCTCACTTTCCAAATGGACGCAATGATCATATATAAATGGGGGCACCTTCGCCCAGAGAGGTTTTCTGACCCTCGCTTTAATTGGAAGGTAAAAAATCTGCGATAAAAAATCTTCAGCCAATTAGGCTCTTTTAGATGCTTTTAAAAAAAAAAAAAATTTTTGAGAGGAAGGTCTTTCTCTAAATGCGTTTCATTCACACAAGAGCATATTAATCAAAAAAGCAAAGTTCCTTCTGATCTTAAGTCTTGACCACAGCGCTCTCCTCCCTTTTCCGCGAAAGAGCTTTCAGCCCCCCTGCTCGCTCCCCGTGTTATTTTTATTATTATTGCTAAGTTCGGTGGCGGCCATGTTTATAAGGCTGTGTGGGGAGAGATTGCCCGGGTCCATTACTCAACGCTGGGGACAGCCCGCAATGCAGTCAGATTAAATACGGCCGGGACAGGGGCGCAGACTTACCCTCCGGACATCAGCGGGAACCTTCAACGCCAAAAAGACTCTCACTGTCCATCATCTACATCGAACCTCAGCCAAATATTTATTTCAAATTTCTTTGAAGTCTTTGGACAGGGGTAAAATTTCTGCAGAAAACCCGTATGATACATATTGCATATTCTCACCCCACGTGAGGACGATCCTGTGGTTGCGTGTTTTTGGTTTTTGTCAGTGACATGTTTAGGTGAACATTTATAGGGATTTGTTGGACGCTTTTCACCTGTCAGTGACCTGGAGTACACACCTGCCTCTGTTTACTGGGAATGTGTGGAAGTGTAACCAGTTTCTGTTATAATGTGTATAAAAGTACGGAGTGCGGGGTTTTTTTGCGTGTAAAATATAACGCGCGAGCCGTGCGTCCCTGACAGGAAGTTGTCAGTGACGGAGAGCTCGCCGCACGGCGTGGCGAACCTCCCCGGGTTTCGCCAGCTGCAGCTGACACGGGTGCGGCGCGGAGGGGGGGTGTGGGGGGGGATTTATTTGGGCTGCGGGCGGACGCACGCGGGCGGCCTGGGAGACCCATTCCTCTCGCCCAATCGCGCGTGTGCGTTCGCCGGGCGGCCCGGGATCGATGTCGCCACGACAACATTTCCATCTTTCCCGCATCATCGGCCCAATTTGTGCCAGCGCCCGCTGCAGCTGGTGCCGCCCCAAACCCAGCCAGACCTCGCCGCGTGTACCAGAGAGCAGGTGTGCGGCGTGGGGCGGGGGGGGGGACATGATTGCCATCCCGCTACGTGATGAAAGTTTGTACACACAGACCCCCCCCCCCCCCGATCCCCCCGCCCAGCCCCCCTCCTGAAAACACCCTCCCTGTTCTTGTTCTGTCGCCGCAGCTCTGCGCTCGTTCACGGGGAGTGACAGAGTGCGCACGTGCACGCTCGGGTAAGCGCCAGACGGGCCTGCCGCCGCGCGTTCTCTGTCGCATCGCCGTGCTTCGAGCACGTCGCGGCTTCAGAGCGGCTTCCAGGCGCCGAGCGCACGGCGCTTCGCCTCCAGGGCCTCGTTCCATTACGGCGCTTCCAAGCGGCTTCACAGAGCGCCTTCCCAAGGCTTTGCCGAGAGGGAGGCCGACCGCTCCGCCCGTCGCCATGGAGAATGATGCAGGGCAACTGAGAAGAATCCGTAACCACGACAACTCTGCCTCCCAGAGACAGAACCAAAGAACGGAATTTTCAGGACTCTGGCAGAGAATGGAAAGAGAGAGAGAGCGAAAGAGAGAATGATAGAGAGAGAGGGAGAAAGAGAGAGAGCAAAAGAGAGAATGTGCGGAGTAGCATAGCTTGTTTAATTCATCGAAAGCAGCTTCACAGAGAGTTGCAGAGTTAAACTTTTATGAAAAGTGGCCTAAAGTCCTGATGTAACGAGGGGGAAAGAAGAAAGGGGGGAGAGAGAGAGAGAGAGAGTGAGAGAGAGAGAGAGAGAGAGAGAGAGAGTGATGAGAGAGAGGGGGAGGGGGAGAGAGGGAGAGAGAGAGAGAGAGAGGAGAGAGAGAGGGGGAGAGAGAGAGAGGGAGAGAGGGGGAGAGAGAGAGAGAGAGACAGGGAGAGAGGGAGAGATAAGGAAAGAGAGAGAGAGATAGTGAGAGACTGGGAGAGAGGGAAGGAGAGAGAGGGGTAAGGAAAGGCAGTGAGCTCGGAGTTTCCCGTTTCAGCGGGTGTGGTCGGCATGAGCCGGATTGGTCACGGTTAAGGAACCCCACGCAGGGCGAAAGTGGCCATCGGGGATTTCCACTGGCGGGACAGAGAGCGGTTCGGCTCATCTCCGGGTCCGAGAATGCTGGTGGCTGCGGTGGTGGCGGTGACGTTTCCGGCACTTTCCGGCAAGCAGGATTCAGTCTGCCGGCGCTGGGAATTCATCTATCTGAGTAATTCTGCGCAGATGCCTTCATAACTCCTCCTCCTCCTCTGAGGAGAAGGGGAAAAAGAGGCAACAACAGACGGCATGCTGGGAAAGTGGCAGCGCCATCTGGCCCGCTGAAGCTCCCTGGCCCCGCGCGGCCCGCATCCCGCCGCCGCCGAGCCGCCACAGAGCCGCCGCCGGGCCCATTAGGCGCGACCGAGCCCAGGCGTCTCCGCCCATCGTCCCGTTGGCACGGCGATTAGGGGCCCGGCGGAGCTGCGGTGGGGGGTGGGGGGTGGTTGGGGGGGGGAACTCGGGTTTTAATCACTTGCAGTAATTAGTTTCTCCAAAACTGTATCATTAGCTATCTGCCTCCGCCCCGCCACCTCCTCTCAGTGAGCGAGCCCTCAGAGAGAGACGACAAAAAAAACCCTGAAAAAACGTCCAAAATCACGGAGGACCCAGGAGCCGCGTCCCCGTCCAAAAACATTACAAGGTTGTCCCGCTAGAGCCCGATCCATCACCGTGACCCCCCGCCCCTCACACCCCCCCCCCCCACCCCCCCAACCGTACCCTTCTCTGCAACGCAATCATTTTTTCCCCCCTCTCTGGTGTGACATTGATTCATAATCGCACCCTGCTCCAAGGGCCGAGCCCTGCCAGAGTTCCGCAAGTGTCTCAGTTTGGCCCGCTCTGAACTCAGGAGTAAAGGGAGGGTGGGGAGTGGGGGGGGGGGGGGGGGTTGGATGGTTGTAGTTAAAACTTGCCAGATGTAGTTGCTCTTCAGCTTAAAAAAAAGGGAGGTGCAGGGTGTTCAGAGGTCAAAGGTTGAAGTTACTCCCAAAACCTTTTTCGGCCAACATCATAGATATGACTAACATTTCCCTGGGCTTTCGTTTCAGAAGGCTTACATTTCACAGAGCAATTAAAATTATGTACAAGGCTCCGGTTAGATATTCTCCAGAATGATTATTCGTATGTATTATTAATAGTATTAATATTGATTAGTTCTTTGGTTAGTTCAAAGAGTGACATTTCTACCTTTTTAAAATCTACAGGGTGAAAAAAGGAGTTTAACAGTGACTATGCTGCTGCTCCAGCCCTGTGGGAATCAGAATGCTCTGTCTAACACAGTCTGAGAAACACACTGAGAGAGAGGGAGTGAGGGAGGGAGGGAGAGAGAGGGAGAGGGTGAGAGAAAGGAAGGGAGAAAGGGAGATATGGAGGGGAGAGATAGAGATGGGGGAGAGGGAGAGAGAGAGGAAGGGAGAAAGTGAGAGATGGAGGGGAGAGATAGAGATGGGGTAGAGGGAGTTAGGTAGGGAGGGTAGAGAGAGGGAGAGAGTGAGGGAGAAAGAGAGAGAGGAAGGGAGGGAGCGCACTGTCAGGCCAGTTGTGCTCCTCCATGTGGAAAGGTGAGATGCAGAAAAGTGTGAGAGGACTCACCAGGGACAGGGGGAAGAGAGAGGGAGGAGGAGGAGAGGGGGTGATAGACTGAAAAAAGAAACAAAGAAAGGAGGGTGCTAGAAGAAAGAAGAATCAGAAAAAAGTCAGGAGAGCGGAGAGGAGTGATAGAATGAGAAACGAAGGTAAGCGGAGAGAGTGAGTGAGAGAGGAACACACACACACACACACACACACACACACAGACGCACACACGGAGACACACACACACGCACACACACTTTCTCTGAACATTTTGAACCCAGTCATACATAGCAGGGACAGCTATTGTAGACAGCGCAGAACAGACAGCGTGGAACAGTACAGAAGAGACAAGAGAGAGAGCGAAACAGGAAGTGCAGAACTGACTGTTCAGAACCGAACAGGGGCAGCACTGACAGGCCTGAGCACTGACAGAGCCATCAGCCCGGCGCACTTCCAGTCCCCGGCAGCACGGCGGGGAAGCGCGTTTTACAGAAGCATTCGAGCAAAGAGTCTCCCCAAAACACGAAAGATCCGTGACATGAAAGCACGAGAGCGCTTTCGGCGTTCAGAAGGACCCCGGAGCAGGAAGGAGCCCGTCTCCACGGCTACGGTCTGTACGCGGGGGAGGGGAGGGGATGAAAGCAGGTGAGCTAGCTGTACCTGGCCTGCAGACTGACGCTTTTACGCGGTCGTGTGTGTGTGTGTGTCTGTGTGTGTGTGCGCTCACTGTGCGGGAGCTGTCTGTTCCTCTTCCCTACGAGCCGCAAACACACAAAGGGAGAGAAAAAAATAGAGAAGGAAATCTTCTGCTTGGGATGGGAAGGAGGAAGAACAGGTGAACGTGAAAGTGGGAGAGAGAAAAAAGGTGAAAGAGAGAGAGAGAGACAAAGCGGGGAAAGAGAGAAAGGAGAATGAGAGAGAGGGGGAGCGAAAAAGAGATAAAGAGATGCAATTGCTTTTTTAAACAGGCAAAAATCTGACACAAAAAAAAAAGACACAATGCAAAACGAGACTTGGAAAATCCTGTTCTGCTCGATATCTCCAAACCCACACTACCAGCACTCACAGAGAGCCCTGCGATCGGAGCACTGGAAACGTGATTAAAAGGGGGAATATGAAATATCTGATTCCATGCATTTTTAATAAAGTTGTGTTGGGAGTGGCTGGGGCGGAGGCAAAGGACCCTAATTGCTCAGGGAAAGCGTGCGCGGGGCTCGGAGCCGCTGTCCAGGGTGCTGAAGCCTGAGTTTTTGGACGCGGCAGGAAAGCTGTGGAGGGATTCAGCACCCCGGACAGCGCCCCATCGATCGCTGCCCAGCGCACATCACCACAGCTCTGGCAAATTGCTATTGAGAAGTGACCTGTAATGCAATTACTGCCCGATCCCAGCCCCGCGCGGCTATCAATTATTAAAAGCCTCTCGGACTGCTCCCTCCCTCCCTCCCTCCCTTCATTCTGGCTGCTCCCTCCCTCCCTCCATTCTGGCTGCTCCCTCTCTCACACCCTCCATTCTGCCTGCTCCCTCCCTCCCTCCCTCTCTCTCTCTCCCTCCCTCCCTCCATTCTGTCTGTTCCCTACCTCCCTCCCTCCTTTTCTCCCTCTCCCTCCTTCCTTCTCTCCCTCCATCCGTCTCTCCCTCCCTCCCTCCATTCTGTCTGTTCCTCCTCTCCCTCCCTTTCCCTTCTCCTTTCCTCTCTCCCTCACTTCTTCCCTCCCTCCATTCTGTCTGTTCCCTACCTCCCTCCCTCCTTTTCTCCCTCTCCCTCTCTCCCTCCCTCCTCTTCCCCCTCCCTCCCTTTCTGCCTGCTCCTCCCTCCTCCCCTCTCCTCTCCCTCCCTCTCTCTCTCCCTCTCTCCCTCTCTCTCTCCCTTCCTCCTGCTCCTGTATCTGTCCTCCTCCCCGCTGGGCTGGCTACCAAGCTGTTGCTCCAGCGCTACGAACAGGATTACCTTAAATAAAAATAAATAAAAAAGAAATAAAAATAAAAACTCTCACCCCTGCTCAGTTAAAGGTTAAAAAAAGAGGAGCGTGTCTCCTGGGCGAGACGTCGGGAGCGCGGGGGGCGCGGGGGGGTTAGGGGGGGCGTAGTCGTGCAGGCCGGCGCCGCGGCGGCGCGTGGCGCTAACCTGAGAGCGCTAACCCGTGAGAGCGCGCGCGGATCTGTGGCCACGCCGCGGCCGAGCCGCTGACAGCTACATTAATCAGCGGCGGACGCTGGGCGGCCCCTGGCCTTGGGCGAGCGCTGCAGCTAGCGCCGCCGCTAGCGCCGAGGAGCCGGCCCGCGGTTGCTCGGTAACAGCGGCCGTGTTGATATTCCGTTCCCGGCGGCGGCGGCTGCTGCTTCGCTGCCGTGACGACCCGAACCCTCCCATGATTCCCTGCTTCGCAGCGTGGCCCCCCCGTCCGTCCGGAGATGCTGGGCCCGCCCGGGACGGGCACCGCGTGCCCCTCTACCCCTCTCCCCCTCTGCCCCGCGCCCCTCTCCCCCGCGACCTCCGCAGGAATCGGTCAGCGCCATTGCCCGTGGCAGGTGAGTTATCGAGAAGCCGCGAAAGTGGGTCGCTCTGTCGACCGATGGCAGGGATTTTTTCTATCATTCTTTCCTGGGCCGGTGCGTCTTCTTAGAGGCCAGGGCGGCATGAACACACCGTCCTGTACGTCCTCAGGATGGGCTGGAACACGGAGACCCCTTGTGTGGGCTCACTCTCCATCCCACCATCCCTCCATCCCCTTTTCTCTCATTTGTTTCTTTCCTTCCTCGCTACCTGATGTCTTCTGTCCCTCCCGTGCGCTGAGTGTGCATGGTTAGGTTAAAAATGTATAATTTTTCACACGTCTGTACTGTAGAGGCAGCATGAAATTATTTTGGCAGTGCTCTCTGTGTTTAAATGTATGGGTGCTCATTTCTGTGCATCTGTATTTGAGTCTGTGAACGCTCAAAGGCAAAGTAAAAGGTGTGCATGTGTTGTGGACTATAGTGTGTGTATGTATGCGCGTGTGCACGTGCGCGTGTGTGTATGTGTGTGTGTGCGCGCGCGTGCTTGGTGTGTGTGTCTGTGTGATACGCTGGAAAATGTGTGCCTCTGAACCCTGTGCAGTGTTGTATTGCGTGGCTCGGTATCATTAGACGATGGCACCCGTTTGTCTGCTGTCCCAGCCCAATATCCCCCCCAACCCACCCCCGCCCCCATTCTCCCCCCCTCCACCTGCACTCACACCAGCCCATAGAATCAACACCCGCCCCTCCTTTATTTCCCCTTTTAGGCCCGCCTCTCTGGATGGGGACGTGGGCAGTTGGGTGAGCCTCCTGGCACAGAGCCGCTCCCCCTGACTCACCCCCCCCCCCCGTCCCCGCACCCCCACCCGCGCCCCCCCACCCCCCCGCTCCCCTCCTGTGCTGCTAAACAGGCGGCGTGCCAGAATCAATAACCCGCTCGGATGCATCAAACTGCAGCGAGAGCCGGAGCCCGCCGGAGTCATAATTAATATTGTGTATGGAGATCGGCACGGAGCGGCACGCCATGGGGCAGGACAGAGCAGCATAGAGCGGCGTGGAGCAGCAGGGAGCGGTACGGCATGGCGCAGTACAGAGCGGCTCGGAGCGGTACAGAGCAGCATAGAGCGGGGTGGAGTAACAGGGAGCGGCAGGGAGTGACAGGGAGTAGCAGGGAGCAGCAGGGAGCTGCAGGGAGGGACAGGGAACAGCAGGGAACGGCAGGAAGTGACAGGGAGCAGCAGGGGGAATCAGAGAGTGACAGGAAGTGGCAGGGAGTGGCAGGAAGTCTGATTGGTGTTTAAGAGCTGCAGGCTCTTCACTGTCAGGGCTCTGTCAGTTCATCTCAAAATCATCCTTTAATGTCTTAAAACACCTACTTTAGAAAACAGATTCACAATGACTGGATTCATATTTTCACTGAATATATTATGTCACAGTTCTGACATTGTTCCTAGACTGTGATATACAGTTACGTCATACTTCAGACAGATTTGTGCAGACTTTTATGGTGGGTCGTTAAAGCCAGGCCAATATATTTTCTATATATTAATTATAAAGAGCCAATTTGTGGTCCAGGGGAAAGCGTGATTGGCTGGAGGCAGCGTGAGCTCAAACCGCGCTTACGGTGTTTTTTTGTGACGGATTTATAAACCTTTCTACGCGCCGTCGGAAAAGTTCTCGCGGAGAACGCTCGCCACAAGGCCCCCTGATGCAGTCGTTGCTCCGGCAACCGCCTGAGCGCGCCGCGGCGGACATCGAACAAAGAGGAAGACGAAGATAAAGAATCAATCAGATGAAGGTCTGAACTAAGGGGAGCAGACAGAACAGAAAGAGCCCCCCGGGGGATGCTGGGAAAAGGCCGGCTCAGTGGGGCGTGGCACGCCGATCGATCGCACCGAAAGACTCTGAAGTGGGCGGCTGGTAATCAGAGGGGGTGGGGCATTTTCTAGGACCTCCCACTTTTTTGGGGGGTGTTCTAGGAGCTCCCACTTTTTTTGGAGGGTGTTCTAGGACCTCCCATTTTTGGGGGGGGTTTTCTAAGGACCTCCCACTTTTTTGGAGAGTGTTCTAAGACCTCACACTTTTGTTGGGGGGTGTTCTAGGACCTCCCACTTGTTTTTGGTACACATGGTTAATGTCCCGTAAATATCCAGCTGTAGAAGTGAACGCCATGTAAACCTGCTGGCAGTGTAAGTCTGCTGAATACCTAAAACCTGAATGTAACGTAACGGCAACACTCGAGTTGTACGCCTCAGAGCCTGCAGAGCAACGCATGAACCTCAGCCTGACATGCCGTCTCTCGACCCTCGTGGCCTATTCGCGAGACCTCATCATCGACAGATGAAGGACGGGGAGAGATAGAGAGATAGAGAGAGAGAGAGAGAGAGAGAGAGAGAGAGAGAGCCGTCTGAAGGGAAGATTCAGGGACGTTTGTGCACTGAACCACTGAACAGGGGGGGAGTTAGATGCTCTTGATTTAACGTTAAAAAAAAAAAACATCAAGACATTCAGTGGAGCGGAAAGAGACTTTCTGAAAATGGTTCTGAAAAAATAAACTGCGAAAAAGAAAAAAAAGAAAAGAAAACTTGTGAAAGAGGGTGCAGATACTCCGCCAGAGAAAAAAGAGATGGCTTTTCTTATCTCTCTCTCTCTTCCTTCTTCATCAGTTATGAAGTAATTTCCTCTGTTTTGCTTTTTTGGTATCGCCTCTCTGAACGCTGTCCTGACATCAGAGAGATTCTGCGCTGAAAGGGATTCTTTCCTCATTACGATCCCACCTGGAGGATTACACCTGTTTAAAGGTGCGCTCGTTACTATCCCGCGCCCCGCAGACGCCTTCCCTTTCATTTGGGCTGATTGTACCTGAGCCCCATTAGTCCGGCACGGAGGACGTGCTCTTAAAACCGCGTTAAACGCGCGCCGCCGTTGCGCGTTAGCTTCATTTAAAGCCATCTGGAATGGCGAGAGAACTGTTAGCATTGGCTAGGGCTGGGTTCTTACGCATCAAAAGCTGCGCAGAATTCAAGTGTAATAACGGCATTCACTGCTTATGCGATAATACAGAAGCCAAGATACACTTAGATATTAATCAACTTATGGTTGGATACAAAAAACAAAAAAAAACTTCCCAAAATGCAGTATTCTGTCAAGTTGCCTAGATCCCACTACTTGGCCTTACTAGAGAGAGGAATTACAGGTACAGGAATTAAGAAGAAGCCCCATGCGGCTCTTTTCATTGACATTACCCTTCTGCATTTTTAATCAAAGATCCATGGCTCATAGCTTCCTCTGGATACTATTGGCCGTTCGTTTGGCTGCTCTCGGCCAATCAGAACATCTCTGCGCGCTTATGTCGTAATCAGTTATGGGGAATTACATGCTGGTCTTCAGCCTGGCCGCCACCATCACAGGCAAAAGGGAATCCTGGGTAGGGAAATGAACCCGAGCAGCACACGGGCGTGAGCGTGTGGGGAGGGACGGGCCGTGGGGAGGGAGGGGCCGTGAGGAGGGAGGGGCCGTGAACACCAAACACACACGGCTCGTGTGACTCCTGGGGCAATACGGATACATACAGGGCATGGAGGGGGGAGGGGGGGCACTCTTTAGCCCTTTGAAGAATGGGTTTTTTGGAATGTTTTCTCAGTGTTCTAGAACTCCACTGCTTTCAGTCACCAGTGGTGACTGTTACATCAGCATCAGAATGTTCCGAACACATTTATGATGTCACACCTTAAAAGGTTAAACATGCTTTCAGGCATACATGCCATGTCAACACAGCCCCCCCCCCCTCCCCCTTAACACCCCCACCCAGATACACAAACACACATGTACACACATAGTCACACGTATACACAGAGACTATTTATAGGGCAGTCTTGCTGTTTCTCCCTGCTGGGTTCAGTGTCCGTTACTGGCAGATAGCTGAGCAGTGCTGAGGAGGAGAGAGAGGAAGTGTGTGTGTGTGTGTGTGTGTGTATGTGTGTGTGTGTGTGTGTGTGTACAGTATGCGCGTGTGCGTGCGTGTATGTGTGTATGTTTGTTTGTGCGTGCCTGTGTGCGTGTGTGAGTGAGTGCATGTGTGTGTGCACACGCGTGTGTGTGTGTTCCTTGTAACGTACCCCTGGCAAGGTCTTCTGCTCGTGGAGTGCGCTCTGAGCTTTCAGTGCCGATTCCCTCGCACAGTAGGTGAGAAACGCACAGCCTGAGAGAGAGAGAGAGGGAGGGAGGGAGGGAGGAGGGAGACAGGGAGGGAGGGAGAGCGAGAGAGATCAGGTTAGTATTAGACTCTGAACACACACTCCGGCTCGGTTTGTGCTGTTTCATCGTGTAGAAACATTTGGAGTTTGTTCAGAGTGTGCCTGTTTTTGTGTTTCTGAGGAGCAGCAGGTCTGGGCGCTTTTCTGCTGCACCGGATCGGAAAGCAACACGTTAGAAACAAGCGTCTCAGGCCCCGTTATGAATCACACATGCACTCCACCTGACTTAGGAAGGAGGGAACAGAGAAAGAGAGAGAGATAGAGAGAGAGAGAGCGAGTCAGATGGACACAAAACCACAGACACTCACTCGTGCTGAAGTGGAGTTTTAAATGGATATGTGAACGGAGTCAAATGCAGAGAACTCAAATGCAGGGTCTCTTGGCGGTAGTGGGTGCTGCAGCAGTACCTCTAACCTCATTTCCTCATTTTGGCCGACTTTGGGAACTGTGGAGTGTGGAAGGGGGGTTGGCTGGGATAGTGATTAAGGGCCCCGAAGAGACATTTGGGGAGAACCATCTTCCTGAAAGGGTCCCCCTGGTACCGCAGTCCCATACTGGATCACCTGGGTATGTCCTTTACAACTGACCCAGTTGTGTTTGGACTTACGTCTGTTTGGACCTCTGTGTGTGTGTGTTAGGACTTCTGTTTGTGCATGAGTGCGTGTGTGTATGTGTGCATGTGTGTGTGTACGTACGTGTGTGTGTGTGTGTGTTAGGGCTTGAATTTGTCTTAGGATGCATATTTATGCTAATACTTGTATATACGTCTTTGTGTCAGGGCTGATGTTTATGGTAAATGGTGGACTCGGGTTTGTATTGTAACTGATGCATGATGGGCCTTTTTGAGTGAGAGTATACGGGCTCAGCGGGACTCTGGGCTTATCGCCCATCAAAGCTGCTCCCTACACGCTGTGCTTTATGTTCTCACTGCGTGGATTAAGACCGCTTTGCTGCTTCCTGTCTGTCTTCCTCCACTTCCTTCCTGCCGATACGCGGTTCTGGTATAATAACCTGCTGGCAGGACCGGGGGGGGGGGGGGGGCGAGCGGGAGTGGTGACGATTCTAGGGGCCCACAGCTTGAAAATAACTGAACAAATAATTCAATTTGTTTTATTAAAAAAAGGGGAGCCCAGAGCGGTATTCTTTCAAGGGGCCCCAGAATTCCTAGCTACACCCCTGCCTGCTATGACTCAACAGGCCTCGATCTCTCCGTTATAATGCTAACCTGTCCACAGCCCCACAAAGCCACTGTGGTCCTGGCCCATCTGGCCCATCTAATAATACAAATAAAAGAGCATTTTATTTATAGAGCGCCCTTCTAAAACCCGACGTGATGCGCATCGAATCAAGCAAACGGCAAACGAGTGAAAAAATCAATCAAAGTAATTAAAAGTTGGCAGAGTCAGACCCACAGTACAGAGCTTAGCTTTCCGTTTGAGCCTTCAGAACAGCCAGAGCCTCTTCCAGTATATCTAGCGCCCTCTATCTGTGAGCGAACCCACTGCAGTCAGGTGCGTAGGTTCTGAAGTGGCACGGTTGTCCCCCGGGCAGTGTGGTTTGTGTGTTTGGGTCTGGGACCCAGGGTTACCCCACCTCACCCTGAGCTGGGCTCATGTCCCAGGACCTCCCAGGAGTCTTAGCAGCAGAATGTAACACACTGAGCGCTGAAGGGGGGTACTGTCTGGGACCCCCGGTTTCAGCGTCAGGCCCGGCCCGAAAACCTATGGGCGGGTTTGAGGTGAGTCACATGACCTCAGTGTTCCGCAGCGGACACACGCCTCAGGAGCCCTTGAGAGTGCAGCTGCCACGGGTGGAACCACGTTTTTCTGGACCTCTGAGGTACACCAGGCCTTTCCATAGGCAGGGGTGGACAGTCCAGGGGTTATAAAGTAAAAGTCCTGAAATGTGTTTCTCCCACCCATGAACCTCAGCCAGCTGATTTCACTAATTAGTTCTATCTCCTGGCCGAAGAGTTGTGCTTATTAGCAAATCCAGGTAAGTGGAACAAAATACTGAAGAGGACTTTTACTGTCTGAATCTGGGATGTTCCAGCTCTAATATGCTCAATACGAGGACATTAAATTATCATAACTGTTGAACGCCGTTGCCCCAAGCTGCTGGAATGAGCCGGAATGACTAATACTCAGAGGCGTCCACCGAACCCTATTAGTTAGATGTGCTGGAGCTCAGCCCTGAGGCCTGTGTAAATCTATACCAGAAAAAAGTCCCAGATCTCTGAGTTTCTCCTGTGCTGGAAACACGTCCCCTTGACCTCTGACCCTAGGGCTGGAGCGGGGTGCGGGTACGAGGGCCTGGGTTTAGAGGCGCAGGTGCACTGCCCAGGACCAAGGGGTACCCTCCGGCTCCACGGCTGGGCTGTCCATGATTCTACAGCACCTTATTCTATCATTGACTATGAGCATGTCCTTGTGTATTTTGGGTAGCTTTGCTGGTCCTTGTGTATTTTGGGTAGCTTTGCTGGTCCTTGTGTAGGGGGGGTAGCTTTGCTGGTCCTTGTGTATTTTGGGTAGCTTTGCTGGTCCTTGTGTAGGGGGGGTAGCTTTGCTGGTCCTTGTGTATTTTGGGTAGCTTTGCTGGTCCTTGTGTATTTTGGGTAGTTTTGCCGGTCCTTGTGTAGGGGGGTAGCTTTGCCGGTCCTTGTGTAAGGGGGTAGTTTTGCCGGTCCTTGTGTAGGGGGCAGCTTTGCCGGTCCTTGTGTAGCGGGGGCAGCTTTGCCGGTCCTTGTGTAGGGGGTAGCTTTGCCGGTCCTTGTGTAAGGGGGCAGCTTTGCGGTCCTTGTGTAGTTGGGGTAGCTTTGCCGGTCCTTGTGTAGTTGGGGCAGCTTTGCCGGTCCTTGTGTAGGGGTAGCTTTGCCGGTCCTGTGTAGCGGGGTAGTTTGCCGGTCCTTGTGTAGGGGGGCAGCTTTGCCGGTCCTTGTGTAGCCGGGGTAGCTTTGCGGTCCTGGTGTAGGGGGGCAGTTTTGCCGGTCCTTGTGTAGGGGGGCAGCTTTGCGGTCCTTGTGTAGGGGGGTAGCTTTGCGGTCCTTGTGTAGGGGGGCAGCTTTGCCGGTCCTTGTGTAGGGGGGCAGCTTTGCCGGTCCTTGTGTAGCGGGGTAGCTTTGCGGTCCTTGTGTAGCGGGGTAGCTTTGCCGGTCCTTGTGTAGGGGGGGCAGCTTTGCCGGTCCTTGTGTAGCGGGGTAGTTTTGCGGTCCTTGTGTAGCCGGGGTACTTTGCCGGTCCTTGTGTAGGGGGGGGTAGCTTTGCCGGTCCTTGTGTAGGGGGTAGCTTTGCCGGTCCTTGTGTAGGGGGGGGTAGCTTTGCCGGTCCTTGTGTAGGGGGGTAGCTTTGCCGGTCCTTGTGTAACGGGGTAGCTTTGCCGGTCCTTGTGTAGCGGGGCAGCTTTGCCGGTCCTTGTGTAGGGGGGGGTAGCTTTGCCGGTCCTTGTGTAGCGGGGGTAGCTTTGCGGTCCTTGTGTAGGGGGGTAGCTTTGCCGGTCCTTGTGTAGGGGGGCAGCTTTGCCGGTCCTTGTGTAGGGGGGTAGCTTTGCCGGTCCTTGTGTAGGGGGGGGGTAGCTTTGCCGGTCCTTGTGTAGCCGGGTAGCTTTGCCGGTCCTTGTGTAGGGGGTAGCTTTGCCGGTCCTTGTGTAGGGGGGTAGCTTTGCCGGTCCTTGTGTAGGGGGGTAGCTTTGCCGGTCCTTGTGTAGGGGGCAGCTTTGCCGGTCCTTGTGTAGGGGGGGTAGCTT